>NW_020861593.1:0-10443 GCF_003713205.1 Coffea eugenioides
TTTCATTCCAAATAAACGCCTTAATGATCTCTACCCTACATTGGAAAAACTTTCAAAAGGGAATGGATTGTCAATGAGCATTTCGTTACTCTGGTTGTCATGAAGTGTAAGAATGATACTTTGGCCATTGCTTCTACAATCCTAAACACTGTTTATCCCTTGCATCCCTATTTGAGCAAAAATTGGTGGTTCTTTTCGAGTGCACATATGATCGCACCCCACATTGGGGAAGGAGATTGGGAAATTTTGGAAAAAAAAAGAGAAAAGAGAAAAGCAAAAATGCCAAAAGAAAAGAAAAGAGGGAATCACAAATTGGAGAAATTTGAATCTATCTGGGTTTCAATTTTTGGGAAAAAGAAAAGGAAGAGATTTGTCCGCGTGGATCGCCAACGTTTCACAAATATGGATGAACAAGGGTCTTCCTCAGTCAGTTAATTCAGATACATGCCAAAAATTTCCCGTTAATGAAAATTTCTTTTCAGAGTCAATGTAAGGAGCAGAATAAAAGTCAGGCCCTCTTCTTTTCCAATCAAACATTCTATCCCTAGCTATCCCTTTTGAGCCTTCAGAATAAATTATTTCGTTTGGCAACCCCTGAGAATCGCAAACCCCACACTGGGGCAAGTTTGAGTTGAAGAGAAAATTTCAAGAAGTGAAAAAGTGAAAAGCAACAAAATCAAAAAGCAAAAGGGAAAAACCTCAGTTCAAAAAAAATAATAAACTGGGGCAAATTTCAAAGAATGGCAAAAGGCCGAAAAGTCAAAAGAAGAAAGAAAATGAAAGTGAAAAAGCCTCAATTGAGCATAAATTGGGGCAAAGTCTTGATTTAACCCTAAATAGGGCTGGCGCAATAATGCGATCTCAGATTCTTCAAATCACTTTTGAAATCTGCCTTCAAGCCTTAATTTTCCTGAGCACCCCACCTGACCCCATTACAAAGCCGAAAGTCCTGACTTCTGTTCTTTGCACTGGCCTTGTCAAGGAAATCTCTGATGCCGGAAATTTTAGCTGTATTTCTGAATTGATTAGGTGTGAGGTTGACACTGCTCTTCATATGAAACCCCGCGAGGGCAATTTTGAAAAAAAAAGGAGGAAAAAAGGGAAAAAGCGAGCGAATGCAAAAGAAAAATGCAAAAAGATTTGATGCTGAAAGTCCCTGGTGAATGATGAGGGAAAAGTCAAAATCCAAAATCTTGAAATTCAAAATGAGGGAAATTTTTGAGGGAAATGCGATCTGTGGTGCAATGTCCTTGAAAATTATTTCTTTAGCTATCGTTTTCAAGCCAAATTACAAGCTAATAAAGTCCATCGTTGACTTATTCCTTCGTGACAATCCAGAGTGAGGATTATGCTCATAAAAATTCATCGATCACTCATGATCATAAGGGTATAACCAGATTTCACATGTTTAGCTATCATTTCTACCCAAAAATTTTGCAAGCCTAACAAGCTTATATGTTGACTAAGTTTTCTCAAGAAATAAGGGTGACAAACTCTTTGCTTTCACTAAGATGTGACATTGAATGGATTACATACAATTGGGGCACAAAAATGAGACAAATTTTGACCTCCCATTTCCTTAGCCATTTCAAAAAATAAAGTCACTTGATTGGTCCTGAAAGATGAACCAACCAGAAATAGTGACCTATCACCCAAAGCATTGATGCTAAAGTGGGGAAGAAATCTTTCGTAATTTGGCATTATTTTGAGAAATTCATCATGAAATGTGCTATATGAGTTTAAGCAAGACATTCAATTTTCTTCACATGATATGTTAAGAAAAGCAAATTGCTTACTTTGTTCAAATAATTGGAGAGTCATCCAAACAGTTTTTGCAATTAAATGGCCCATACTGGGGCAAAATTTTGTTTATAAGATTTTGTGAAAGCAAGCCCACACAGGGGCAAATATTTGTGTAGTCCAATTGAGGATTTCGTCCAAGAATCAAATAATGTATTTTTCAAATCAATCACGCTGCCCTTTTCATGAAAATTTGAGTGCATGTAAGCCCCCTGTGCAGGTATTCATATTTGACATCGACGAAAGAACATATGGTGATGTGGAAGGCCGATGCCGAAGAAAGAGAAGAAAGAAGGGAAAAGGGCCCTACACTTGGGGCAAATTATTTTTGAAAAAGATTCTCTCGAAAAATCAGAAGAATTCAAAAGTCAAAAATCAAAAATCAAGTTCAAATTTTTGGAAAATCAAATTTAATTTCTTGTATCTTGACAGATCAAATCCAATTTCTTGACCAATTGGATGGCAGGATTGGGTCTTATCCCACTGACCATTCACCAAATCCCGTTGGGACTGGACTTCGTGCCGCCAACATTCCAAAATCACGTTGGGCCTGGATTTAGTGCCGCCAACCTCACTTTATCACGTTGGGCCTGGACTTGGTGCCGCCAACATCACTTTATCACGTTGGGCCTGGATTTTGTGCCGCCAACTTCACAAAGATCACGTTGGGCTTGGATTTTGTGCCGCCAACTCCACAAAAGTCATGTTGGGATTGTTTTTCATCTCTATCACCGTTAGCATCGAGTCTATCTCACTAACGCGTGCATTTTTTTCATTCTACCGCCGTTAGCATCGAGTCTATCTCACTAACGTGCGTGTTTTCATTCAAACCGCCGTTAGCATCGAGTCTATCTCACTAACGTGTGTGTTTCATCCTACCGCCGTTAGCATCGAGTCTATCTCACTGACGTGCGTGTTTTCATATGCATATTCTCAACAGAGAGCGTAGACATCGAGTCTAATTCACTAATGTTGCGTGTTTTATGTTCATGATAATCTATATCGCCGTTAGCATCCGAATCTAGGCTCACTATGTGCGGTTTTTACTTAACGCGTTAGATGAGATATCATACTGACGTCGTGTTTTCATCCTACGGAATAACATTTATAGACACGTATACATCGTTATTCTAATGTGCGTGTTTATTAACCGCCGTTAGCATCGAGTCTATCTCACTAATGTGCGTGTTTTACTTCAACCACCGTTAGCATCGAGTCCATCTCACTAACGTGTGTGTTTCATCCTACCGCCGTTAGCATCGAGTCTATCTCACTGACGTGCGTGTTTTCATCCTACCGCCGTTAGCATCGAGTCTATCTCACTAACGTGCGTGTTTTCATCCTGCCACCGTTAGCATCGAGTCTATCTCACTAACGCGTGTGTTTTATTCTATCCTCGGCAGGACCGGGTTTAATCCCGCTGACCGCCATCAAATTGGGACCGGGTTTTATCCCGCCAATCTCGGCAGGACTGGGTATAATCCCGCTGACCGTTGTTATCAAATTGGGACCGGGTTTTATCCCGCCAATCTCGGCAGGACCGGGTTTATCAAGCTACGCTTTTATCAAATTTGGGAAAAGGGTTAATCGGCCAATCTCAGGCAGGACACGAAATATAAATCCCGCTGACCGTTTTTCTCACATTGGGACCGGGTTTTATCCCGCCAATCTCGGCAGGACCGGGTTTTATCCCGTGCCGCAATTCTCGGCAGGACAGGGTTTTATCCGCTGGTCCCTATAACTGGCCGCACGGGTTTTATCCGCTGACGTACCACACCCGTAGAGACTTCAGATGTGCTCATGACCATTCTATCATACTGGGGCAAATTTTGGAAGATTTCTCAAAAGATTGAAATCAAATCAAAAATAAAAATAAAAAATCAAATCAAAATAAAAATGAAAAATAAAAAAAAAATAAAGAACAATTTTGCTACTGTCAATCACAAATTTTGTCGGGTCATCCGTGGGTCTCCAATTTTACATTTTCCGGGTCTATCCAATCTTAAATTTCTGTCGGTATCCCGGGGCCTATCCAAATTAATTTCTGTCCGAGGTTATCCGTGGTTATCCATTTAAAATTTTGTTGGGTCTATTCTGGGTCTATCCCATTTAAATTTCTGTCCGGGTCTATCCCGTGGGTCTATCCCAATTTTAAATTTCTGTTCGGGTCTATCCCGTGGGTCTATCCCAATTTTACATTTCTGTCCGGGTCTATCCCCGTTTTAAATTTCTGTTCGGGTCAATCCCGATTTTAAATTTTCTGTTTGGATCAATCCCATCTTAAAGTCTTCATTTCAAAAAAAACAAAAAAAAACAAAAAAAAAATCTGGTAAAGAGGTCAGTCCTCGTTTCAGAAGCGTCCGTCGTCCGGATCGTTCGTAGCCGAATAACACAGGTAAGTATTTGGTGTCTACTTCTTTATCTCAAGTTTTTTCAAAACTCAGACAAAGAGGGGCAAACTGTAGACACCAAATTTTGGTGTAATTTCATTTACTAATTATTTTTTAGTCTGTGCTCGTTTTTTTTTTTTTTTTACTCTTTAGTTTTTAGTTTTTTAGTTTTTTGTGTTATTATTATTTTTAAGTTTTTAGCATAGAATTTCTTGAAAATGAAAAAAAAGGAAAAGAATGAAAATGGCAAAAATAGGTGGAAGTGTGTGCATGTTGAACAAGTGTACAAAACAATCATGGGACAAGTGTCCCTTTTGTTTAATTGACAACACAACATTTAGGAGGACACTTGTTTAGCTTAGAAGGGAGGTTTGAGAATGGGGGCAAAAAGAAGGAAAAAACAAAAGGAAACGGCTTGGGGGGAAAAAACAGAGCAAGGAGGAGCAAGAGGAAAACATCTGCGGGAAATTGAAAAATCTGGAGGGGGGGCGGCGCAATAAGGAGGAGGAAGGAAAAGCTATCGGGCAAGAAAAAGAAAAAGGCCGAGGGAGGTTTGGGTCCAAAAACGGAAAAAAGGAGGATGAGGAAATCAGAGTCAGTCGGCTAAGGAAGAGCGAAAAGAAAAGCAGAGAGGGAAGGCAATAGCGGCAGCGAACGGAGCAAAAATGAGAGAGATAGAAAGGGCAACCGAAGGAAAAATCAGAGGGGAAGTCTTGCGGGTCTTACGGCTGAGAAAGGTAGAGCAAATGGAAAAGGGGGTCTTCGGCAAAAGGAGAGGGGGTGAAAGGGAGTTATGCTTCGACTGAAAACAGCAGCCGAAGGAGAGGACATGGAGAGTGACAACGGAGGAAGGAAAAATGGAGAGATCTAGAATGCTGCAAAACAGAGGAAAAAGCTTCAGGCGGCTGGGAAGCGAAAGAGAAACAGAGGCTGCGAAAAACAGAGCAGCCGAAGCTGCTGTACTGGCGAGGAGCCGCCACCCCACCTCTTCGGAGTCCACCGCCACCGGCAAATTTTCGCCAAGAAAATATATGCGGTAAGAGATCCTTTTTCTTTGAAATTCATTTCCCTGTTCAAGTTCATTTCTTGAATTTCTTTGTGGATTGTCCACAATTTTGACCGAGCATGCTTTATGGATTGGTTGGGATATTCTGTTTTGTTTTCTGACAAATTTCTGGGTTAGTTATGCCTCAATTTGAGCAAAAATCTGATAGGATTTTAATGCCTATTTTTTGTTTGCTAAAATGCCTAAACCAAAATCTTGAACCAAAGTGAAGAGATTTTCAGCGTTTATATGTATACATACGGAGGAGACTCTAGCCAGTGGGTGTTTGTTAGTTGGGTCGATGAACATTTTATCATGTTGATTTTCATTCCTCCAAATGCATGGGGCGGAAATTCGTTTGTTTTTATGTTGCTCATTTGCTGTCTTCTATAGTCTCCCGATAGTTTGGATTCTCGCCCTCACTTCCCTCTCCCTATGAGCAAATTACCATTGAGTTTTATAAAGCTAAAATTGGTCAAAAGTAGGAGGAAGCTTCCGTGCTTGTTGCAGCAATTTGCCAGAATTTACATGATCTGTTTTTTCTGAATTTTCTTATTTAAACAAGGTTAAAAGAATGAAAAGAATTTTGGTGCTCGTTTTTTTCACTTTGGTTCAAGTTCAGATGGTTCAGTCATGAGTTGTGTTTGAACAAAAGATTTGGCATTCAGAAACCCAGGAACCGCGGATTGCATTCGAAGGTTGCATGAAATTCTTCATAAAATTACAGTTTAACCCCCAGGTTTCCCCTTGATCCACTATGGCCCAAACAATTGACAAATCCATCAAATTGGCCCCTTTAACTTCTTTAATTGTTTCCATTGGGTCCTTATTTTGTTGTGATTGAACCTCTCAAGTTTCCCTCTTATTCTGACATAGCCCAAAGAATCGAAAAGTTGAATTCATTTCACTCTTTTAGATTGTAATCATCTTTTAATGTTTAAATAGTCCTTTGGATACATTAATTCTTGATGTTAGATTATAATTGTGGGTTAATAATTTTGTGGATTTGTTTATCTTGTTGAGTTTAGTGAAATAAGTGTTTTGGATTAAGGGGTTATTTTGTTTGGGCTCAAGGAAGTGGATTTGGTTTATTTTGTTGGGTTTCTGACTTGGGTTTAGGAAGATAGAGCCCAACACCTTTGGTTGGGTTTTAGAATTGGGTTTGTGATTAATTTAATTGGATCGTTCTTGGGATCAGAATTTTAGACTAGCCCATTTGTTTTGCTTGGATTTCTGTTGGGCTAGGGAGGCTTTGGCCCAAACAAATAAAGGGAATGGCCCAATGGTTTGGTCCATTAAGAAACCAGAAAATAATTTTGCAAATCAGTCCCTGAATTTCTCCTTAACTGTGCTGTGGCCCTGGATATTTTCAACTTCTTTCAATTGGATCCTTAAATTAATTGCAAATAGGTCCCTGAACTTTATTTTTCTTTAATTTTGACCTCTAAATTTTATCAATCTTTGCAATCAGGTCCTTTCTTCTCTTGACTTCTTAAATGTGAATTGTCGACATGATTTAATTGATTCAAATTCATGCTTATTTTTATCCTTTGTGATTATTTGCCAAATAAATTGGTACCTTGACCTTTTTATTGTTTTGAAGATAATATCTCATTTACTCGATTTCCGTTGCAAGGGAGGTAACTTCTATATTCTTGAGTTTATTTTTTCCTACGTGCTCCTACGTGTTATGTGAATATGCATGTCTACTTTGCTTTCTTTGCCTTTCTTTAATTCTTTTCATTTTTTCTACTTACTTTTGCTTTTTATTTAAGTTATTCATTATGGGGTATGTGTACACCTCTTGGCTTGTAATAGTTAGGGATTTAATTATTTTATTCTTTTCCCCCCCTTTAGATTGTAGTAGGGTCTCCCTAATGTAATAGATAGGGCTTGGAGGAGCATTCAATGAAGACCTACCGAAGTCATGTGCCTAGCTAGCAAATGTAATAGTTAGGGCTTTAATTGTCTTATGTGTCTTGCATGCTTAGTTACTACGTGTTAATTTGCTTTGTTAGGGCCTTGCATCTAGTCGAGCATGCTAAATGTTATGTGCTATGTGTTTATAAGTGTTTGGCATGTCTACTCGCTTTCTATAGCATGAATGAATGTGATGGACGAACGTCACCACACTAGTCCAATGCTAGTTGTGGTTCATTATTTCATTAGGAATTCATAGAAAGGGCTAGTCCAACGCTAGACCCAATAGAATTTTTCCTTTGTTTTTCACTAATGCATTATTTGCCTGTTCACTACATATCATGCATTTTTCCTTAGTTTTATCATCTGGCATGCTCCTCGATTGCCCTTTCCCCTCACTTTAGGTCTTGCATCTCATGCTAGTTAGGGTACATTTGCCTGAAGAGTCCCCTTAAATATGGGATATAGACGAGTGTGGCTTTTTCTAAGCCTTAGCACGCTTGTATCCTCTCTATAAAAGGGTAAATTGAGTCACGACTTAGGTCTCCCGTACCCGACTTGATGCACTCCTATAGGTTCATGCATCTCATCTTATCATTTCACTCTTTCATCTACATTTTTCACTACTTATGATTTTCTCACTTCACATGCTATGTTCACACACCTCTCCTATCACTTATTTATTTTTCTACCTCACAAATTGCACCCATTTGCACACTACTATCTATGCCATATTTATATTCACTTGCACACGAGCACTTTTTTCATTTGCACCCCAACACTTTCACACTCTTTTGATTGCATATATGCATTTTGCCCACTGGCACCTAGAGTATATTTCTACATTCAAGGACATTTTCTTTGCACACTTCCACTACCACTATTGTTTTTATTACTTTTTCACACAAACTCACATTTTTCATGGCATGCATTCATTCACTCATTTTTCACATCATTTAGGTTTAGGTGTGACCTCTCCAAAAGGATCATTGTTGGGCTTCACAATTAATGTGATTGGCACCACTCAACCTTTGAAGAGAAATTTCCCCCATGTCCCCCTAGGTCTAGGTTTTTGCATTCATATAGACATATCCAATACGCGATACATACATTGGGTAGAAAAATTAGGAAAAATTGGTTTAAGTCACGCAACTAGCCTTGGCTAGGTCGAAGGGGTGCCTTGGATTTTTTATCCTTGCCTTCCCCTTCGTCAAATGTGACCCCCGATCCCTCTTTTGGTTACGCAGACCCAAAAGTTCTCAAAAAGGGTTTATTTACTTTTTTTATTCAAAAACAAAAATCATTTTTGGGTGACTTGGTACACCTTAACTCTATACCAAGTGGCGACTCCATTTTTGATACAAAAAACCCTTTTGAACTTCACTTGGCCAAATCGTCGCATTCTGAGTCCCATGGCCTTTATTTTTCATTTTGCACACGTTCACACACACACTACACACTCACATCTCACACCACATCACACACACACATTCATCGATCCGAAAAGTGGGGCGCGACACCTAGAATACAAAATTTTGAAACTATAAGTTTCTATTCAGTTTTTAAGCTTATACACATCGAGGTATATCTGATATATTACTAGTTTACTTTCCCTTAGAAAAAAAAAATCAAGAATCTCTTTAGGTTGAAACTTGAAAAAAGTAGAAGAAATGTTTCTTATAGTTTTTCTTGAGATACTTTTCCTTATAAAAGGGTAACTAGTATTATTTTCTTGAAATAAGTCGACAAACCTTTTAAAATCCACGTTAGGAAGTTACTTTGAACATTTCTTTAAAGCTATGGTTCTTGCAAAATTATTACTAAAACTATTTTACCTAAAATAAGTTTCTTGCCGAGCAAGTTTCTATGCTTTTAACTAAAATTATTAAAATTCTTATTTCGGAACTTTTCCAACCGACAACTATCCAAGTGCAAAACTTAATGAAAGAAAAGGAATTAAAATAAAACTTAGGATTTTCAAAAGCTAGAGAATTTATTTACTATAGCTATCAAGGCTAGTTTGAGTTAAAAGAAATTATCGGGTTGGAAAATTTAGGCAAAACACTAGATATTGAGTTTTATAATCTAATACTAGCTGGAAAATATTTTTGATTAGTTTGATCACAGTTACTCGAGTTCGCAAGGTCGAAACAACTTCCACAACTCCGATTCCGTTTCGAAATCATATTATGGATCAAATTTAGCGACATGGCAAAATCACATAGCAAATCACTAGGGCTTCTTCAATCATTAGCCCTAGATTTCAACAGATGCATTTCTGATAAAAATAAAATGAATGACCAAGGCTTCGTCAATCATTAGCACTTGGTTTTAGCCAGCTCAACTCAACTAAATAAAAATGAAGGTAAGGCCTCCAAGAAATTCCAGCAATTAAATTTCATCACCCAGTAATACTTATAAAATCATTCAAATGGCCAAGGGCTTCATCAATCATTAGCCCTTGACAACATCAATCACTTCCAACCACAATTCAATCAAGAATTTAAACCACAAGTAAGCTAAAAGCTCGATCCAAATCTAAATTCAATTTCACGAAGAAACAGGACATTCATACAAAACAGTCTACTTTGAGGATTCACAGACTGCAGTACACATGGAAGAAAAATATGAAATTTCTACAGAACAAAGGCCTATGATTCTAGTTTCAAATGCCACTGACTGCACCTTAAACGGATTTTCCTACACCAAGATATAAACATTTCACTGAGACTGGTCAGGGACATCCGAAAATCTGAAATTTCATTTTTCACTTGTGAAAACTCCTTTTTCTCTTTTAACACCAAAATGTTTTTATTCAACCATCCATACATTTCTTATAGAACTCCAAGACAACATATTCCAGGCATTTCCATCCATCATGTTTCAAGGAAAAATTTAAAAATCAAGCTGAGATTCCAACCCAACCTTTGACTATCACATAAGAAATTCCAGCAACTAATATACTTTAGATCAAATTTTCCCTTGGTTTAAACATGGTGTTAGGTACTCAAATTCAGCATTTAAACACTTAGCTAGTTATTAAAGATTTCCACTTCATAACCAGATTCACACAGCAGCTAAAATCATCTAGAAAAATCCAGAAATCTGTCCATCAGCCACGGATGAACATGCATGAAGGAACGTTCTGGTTTCATTTTATTTTCTGGATTTAAACATGCTTTTAAACTCTCAACTTCCTCATGCAATTACTTAGCTAGAAAATAAACATTTCCAGTTCAGAAATCGAGTTCAAACAACAGCCTTTAACATCAAAATTTTCTAAAAATT
>NW_020861594.1:0-23428 GCF_003713205.1 Coffea eugenioides
TACAAGAAAAAAGGGCATTAGTGACAACATTTCCTAGTGATGACAAAAAGTCGTCACAAAATGAGGTTGTTTAGTCACGACATTGAAGGTTGTCACAATTGACTCAAAGCAGCTAAGTTTTCAGTGACAACCATTAATTGTCGTCACAAAACTACTTTGCGCCATGGGACTTGGAAGGCGGGAGTTTTGCAATAGTGACAACTTGATAAAAGTTGTCAGTAATTCTACCTCTTTCTTTGACAACTTTTCATTGTTGTCACTATTTATATTTATTGACGACCAATTTTTGTCAGTAAAACTATAATGTAGTTAGTGACAACATAGTATCATCACTAACTTGAACATCTCCAATGCATTTATTTAATTGTGAGTCTCAATATTAATTTAATTTTTTTAAAATTTAATAATTTATTAAACTAGTCATAGTTATTCAAATAATAATAGGTTTTTAACTGGAAAAAATTAATGAAAGTTTCTAATTAGAACAACTATATAAACTATTACAACTTGAAAAAGAGTACATTTACCAGTTGTTTGAATTTAGCAAAAAATTTTCATCCATTATAACCTTTTAATAAATATGTTAAGAAGTAGTGATTAGAAATATATTAGTAAATTTAAATAAAAATTGAAGCTAAAAATTGACTTGGATTGTCTTGATTGACTAGTATCAAATATTTGTTCAAGCTAAACATGAAAAAAAATGGCCCGGGTACTATACAATATACACTAGAAAAGGAACCACTCTTACTCCCCACTTCCAGATGCCTTTAGTACTCTTAACACTCTCAATCCCTCGATCAACCCAACCCCCTTTATTCATTTTCCAAAACCTGAGCAGCAGTAGAGGCGACAATCGGCAGCTGCCGCCGTAAAAAATGCAAATCTTCATGGAAATCCTGATGGGGAAGACCATCACCCTTGTGGTGGAGTCTTCTGACACCATCGACAATGTCAAGGCCAAAATCCAGGACAAGGAGGGGCATCCCCCCGAAACCAATAGCGCCTCATCTTCATCGGCAAGCAGCTGGAGGACGGCCGTACCCTAGCCGACTACAACAGCCGAAAGGAGCCAGAAGGAGTCCACCATCCACTTCTTTCTCCACCTCCGTGGTGACGCAACACCAAGCCCAAGAAAAAGAAGGCAAGTTTATCAGAAGGCTGGCGGTGATTAAGGGAACTCTGGACTAATTGTGCATTCAACGCTGAAGGGGATCGATGTGCTCTCCACCAACTCTCAGGTAGGTCCTCTTATGTCTCTCCTTGTTTCCCTAATTTTTTCCTCAATTAATTTGCCCTAAATTTTTCCCCAAATTTTTACGGTGCCTATAGTTTGAGTTGTGGACTCCTTCTAGTAGAACTGTTTGATCTATAGTTGCAATTGCTTAAGTTATTTTTGTACAACCATGGGATGTAGACTTGATCACCCAATTCCATATGTGAGTCATGGTGACAAAATTCAATGGGTTTATGTGCGGGTGCGGTTTTGGCTTGGGACTAGGTGGGGCAAAAGTTGATGCCTAATTGGATGGTGGCGAAGGGAGTGGAAGAGAGCAAGGAGGTGATTATGGTACGATGTTGCTGTGAGTGGCTGCTGGTGAGAGAAATAGTGGGTTAAATGGTGCTGGGTGGAGTGGGAATTGGGGAGTGATTAGTTGATTATCTATGTGGCTGAGCAGAGAGGTAGCACATTAAAGTTTGATCTTCAAAATTTCCAGAAAGCTTCAAACTTTGCTTGAAACTAAGCTAAACTAGAACCACCTATTAAAGTACCTACAGAAACGATTCTTGAAAGGGGTTCTTCGAAATTATTTGGATTTTTATCAAAAATCAAAGCAATAGCTACTGGCTCGTTGTTAATGAGCTTTATTAATTAGTAATAGTGCTAATAATAATATTTATATACATGCTATACATGCTGTTACAATTATCCAATGAAATGACAGAAAAGATTTGAAAGGTAGGAGGTGTGATTGGATGAATTGTGTGGTCTGTTTGAAGCTTTGGTCTTTTCTGGTAGACCAAATATATAGGCTGAAGATATCTATAATTATAGCCCTAATATACATAGGAAAAGAAATACAAATATATAGGCTGACGATATCTATAATTATTTTCCTAAGTAGCATGCTGGTCAATTTGATATTTGTGATTGTTTTCATGGTCAATCTAATTATTCTACACAATTGTATGGTGGCCATGCATGCTATATGATAACATCATGATTTCTCCTTAAAGCTTTAGTAATTGTTTTTCTTTTTTGACTTCTAGTTTATCTCATGATTAACTAATCATACAAGTAACTTGAAACCTATTATAACTTAGAAAGCATCATTCTAAGTTATGAATATGGAATTCATTCCAGTATGCTACTTCCAACATTGAATTGTACTCATATTCCCTTTTCATATATTGTTGATTTGGCGTGCTACTTATATGCATATAATTATATAAATCAATATAGTGTGGATTAGTTTCAGGTAGATCACAAAAATTACTTTATTTCTCTTAGATTTGATTGATTTCTTATTTTTTGTAGCAATTGAAGTTGTTGACATAGGCTTAGGGTCTTCCTCGGATATTCTCATTGAGTTGCATTTTTCACTTTGAGGTACTTTACAGGCACTCTCCCTCAGTCCTTTTTCTTTTGTTTAGTAATCATGAGTACACTTTACTAGAATTTTTGCTTTGCGAATGACCTACAAAAATGTACTGCTGTTCACCAGTACTAATGTTTATTTAAATTATAAGCATTGAGTTGTCATCTGATGATAACGCTGATTTAATAGTACATCATGTTCATATTTGTTTTACTTTTAGCACATGCACCTGATTGTGATCAATTTGAATGATAAAATTTGTGTTTCATTACTTTGGAGTTTCTTTGTTGCTGTTTGCGATGATTAGTTTCCCCAATTTAGTTATTGTGCCTTCATTAAAATAATCTTGGATGCATATATCTTTATGTTAGGATACAAGACAGAGAAAACATGGCTAGGAGTTAGATGATTAAAAACTACCTAGATCCCAAATATTTAGATGGAATTGGATGTCAATTAAAACTTTTTACTGCCTCATTAATCTAAGGCTGTTTATGCCAATAAGTGATTCATTGAAAAGGAAGGATAAAAAAATCATGAAAATTTTCCTTATGAAACTAAGGTGGCTATTTAATTTTGTTGTTTGTTTTGATTTATTTGAGTATCAATTTACAAGAACGAATAGGTAGTCTTTGTGTATCCCTTTCTTTATAGATGAATCCAATAAAGACTATTTGTATTCGTCTTGTGTTTTTAATTTCATTCTCAGCTGTGAAATTAGTCATGTACTGTTAGATTATAACAGATTTGTCCCTAGTCAGTCAGATTGAGATACGAATGCCACTTTGGTTAGTAGCATCCCTAGAGATTCTGTTGTGAATAAGATTCTGCAGCATGATTCTAATGCGATACTTGCCAAGTTTGCTACCTTGCTGTCATAGACATGTAAAATTGCCAGATAATCAGGAAACATGCTAATTCGGTTGCTTTAGATTAGGGGATTTGTCTGGTTCTAATGACTTTATTAGCCTATTGTAATCTCTCAGGTTTCTAGAATACCTGAGAAAATGAGCGAGTGTGGACTTTAATTGTGTCAAAAAGTTTGCTATCCAACATCACTATTATTCCCTTTTTTTGGTGGTGTGAAAGACTTGGCATTATCATTGTTAATTATCACTTTTAAGTTTCATTTCCTTATGATATTCTAGGAAGAGTTGCCTTATGTGTTTTTTTGTAATGTTAAATGACGTATTGAGATTGATAGAATAGAGCATTTCCTTAAAGATGCAACGGAATGATCTTTTGACCAGGATTTTTGTAAGAAGCTGGCATGGCTTTTCAAGCAAGCTAGGAACTTTTTGTGCCTTTTAATTGTTGGAGAAGATCAATTTGATGAATTTCTTATTGGATGATTACTCCTTCCTTTGACATGCTAAAATTGCTACCATTCTAAAGGTCATGCTAGAAAACCCGTTGTAAAGTGGATTGAGGTACTCTTGCTCTGCCTTCTTTCTAGACAGGCTAGTGGTCAAGTTGATCATTTTTTACGTGAATATTAACAATACTTATGTTACTGGATGCATATTTAGGTCCATAATTATAGAAAAGGCAGTAAAATTACCTCTATGAAGATGGTTCAGCTGATGCAACAAGAAAATTAACCCCAAACCATTTTTCCAAAAGCTGGCTTTTTGATCAAGACGAGTTAGAATTCCCAGATGCCAAAAGGTGCTTCTTATCAATATGCTTTTGCTTTTGTGTGGAAATATAGACAACCAGTATTTGTGCATGCATCAACCCCAAACCATTTTTCCAAAGATTTTAAGCACGATTTTGTGGTTAATATGTTTATTTCACATGCAAGTGCTTTCCTACTAGCATAGTCTCTCAAAAAGTCACCTTTAGATCTGGTTGGCATGATAAGAGGACAAATTTCTTGGCTACAAGTTGATGAACTAAAATTTTTTTGTCTTGTAAGATGCAACTTTTACAAATTGTTATATTTAATTAACTCATAGATTTTAACAATGTAAAACATATACTAAATAAATTCTAACAAATGTGAGATAGCTTTAAAGCTGATAACTTGTGTTCCACTCCTTTGTTCCAAATGGATGTCCTAGCTAGAGTCGGCTCTACTTTAAAATGAACTTAGATAACAATAATGTTTGAAACTTAAATAAGAAGTGGGAAAGACATGGATTGCATTATGAATTGAATTTAATAAATGGAGAAGGTTGGGTAACAAGTAGTCAATGGTAAAATTGAGAAAATCATTACCACTCTTTTTCTTATTGCATGGCATTAAATGCAAAGTTAGACATCAATTTATCGTGAGCAGGGAGTAAGTTGGGATCTTAGTAGATCCACAGAATCTTTATATTGTATAAGATTAAGTTTCCTAAACCTTCACAAGTCCAGCTGGGTACCCTTTCCTTGACTAACTTTTATGTATAGAACTCAGGTATGTAGAAATTTATCAGGAATAGAGGTGTTGAGGACACTTTCTGATTTGATTGTATTTATTGATTGTCTTGTTTGTAAAGTCCTAGGAAGGCCTTGTTCCTTCAACAGCATGTTTTCTCTATCCAATCATGAAAAGTATGTACAGCCATTTGCTAGCTATGATTTCTTGCATATCTCTGCTTGTAGTTGGTTTTCTATTACTGTTTTGAGTGTGTGTAAAATGATATCCGATAATTTACTATTCGAGTTAGAGATAATATTCAGTCAAAAAATTCTTTGTTAGTTGGCTCCATGACTTTGTTAGGAAGACATGTTAAGCCACTCCGTGAAAAGCTAGTAATATTTTTGTTTGGCCTTGAGTAGTTTGTTAAAAAGGTATTGACCTCACTAATACTTAACTAGCTAACTTCTAAGCTAATTTGGGATATTGTCCTTGTTATGTTAATTTTCTGCCTTATTTGTTCTTGTCTTGACTGAGATTCTAATCGTGATTGAGTTTTGTTGTAGGTAAATATAAGATAGTTTATTTTTTTGCTCAAGCTACTTGTTACCTACTAATTATTATACTACTTTATGCAGACTTGTATTGCTTGTTCAAACTCTTTTGGCCTCTAATCCACAGCTACTAATTGATTGAAGAACAATGAAGACAAGGTTGTGTTTTGCTCTTGAAGTGTTTCGGCAGTAGCTACTAGCTAAGTTTAGGACATAGATTTATTTTTGTAAAGCTGTAGCAGGATGTTGAACTTAAGTATGATATTTTGGCATTTCGAATGTAATGGATGTCTTCTGTTTTTAATTAGCAGGCTTTGTTGTTATTTTTCTCAATTCGTAAATTGAATTGTTGGATTGATTAATTCCAGTATAATTTTCTTTATCAAACTACACGGTTACAGTATATTGTCACTAATTAGACTTCTCCACTGACAATGAAATGTTGTCATTAATTAGTATCTCTAAACTTAAAGCCTACAGTGATGACAAAAAGTTGTCAATATCACGTCTATTTTAGTGACAAGCGTGAACCAAAGTTGTTAGTAATTAGTCAATACAAGCAACAATCATCAAGAAGTTTCAGTGACAATGTTATTGTGGCCATCACTGACAAGATATAAAGTCATCACTATATTTGTACTTTTTATTGACCAAGTGAGTTGTCAATAAAGAATGCTATTTACTGACGACATATAAAGTTGTCACTGTACATCTTTACCGACGGGCATTCACTGACGACTCTGTGGCGACTTAAATATTGTCAATAATTGTCATCAGTGACGACTTTTACTTTTTTTGTGACAAGAGCTGGTTGTCATTGATGACCTTTTTTCTTGTAGTGAAACACCAAGGTCAGTTGGTATGAAGTGTGTAAACCAATGAAGGAAGGTGGTTTAGGGTTACAAAACTTGAAATTGTGGAATAAGGCTCTATCAATTAGGCATATATGGGATATTTACCATAAGAAGGACGCTTTGTGGATTCAATGGATCCATTTTACTTGCTAAAAAATGAGACTTTTTGGGCAATCCAACCAAAGACTGACCATTCTTGGTGGTGGAGGAAGCTGTTGAAGTTCAGGTCAGTAGTGAGAAGCTGTGACAAGTGACCAATTTACATTATATTTGAATGATATTTTATGCTATTTTTAGTCACTTTGGCTATGTTGTATGAAGAAAATGGATTATTTTGACTATAATTAGTTTAAAATGCTCTTAAGTGATTAAATGAGGTTTTTGTCATTTTTTACTTGTATTTTGTCCATAATTTGCATAGGAGTTGGAAATGTACTTCATTTGGATGAAATGGAAAGTTGACAGTTTTGGCACATTTTCGTATTTCAGCTATAACTTGAGGTACAATGATCAGATTGAAATGATTCTTGAACCATATTGAAGATAAGAGATAGATCTACAATTCATGTGAAGACATCGAAATCTGGTTTGAAGGTTTTCTAAGTCAAAAAGCCGAATTACAGTAGCTAATTGTCTATGGTCGAAGCTGAGACAAGGCAGTGAGCAGTCAAGGGTATTTCTGTCATTTCTCTGCCTACACAAATCCAAATGAGGTGATTCTTGATGCATTGGAAAGCTAACCCAAGGAGCTACAAGTTTTATGTTTTGTTAAAGAGTTAATTTAGCTTCTATCATTGAGAAAAGTTCATTTGAAATTGATGCAAAATTGGAATGCCATGAAGACTAAACAGAAATTGTAAAGAAAGGCAGGGGAGCAATTCAGCTTGATTTGTGGCCGGATTCTGGTCAGAAATGGCTGCTCTCCACTTGCACAACTTGTTTCCTCCTCCAATAATTCACAACTATTGATGGACATGTGACAACACTTTGAAGCTGTAAAAGTGATGTTTGAAGCCTCATTTCTTGACTAAATCATCTATAAATAGTCATGGACTTGCAAGGACAAAAAGAGTTTGGAGAGTGCAAGAATACTACAAAAAATGTAGTTCTTACATTTTTTTAGTGTTAGGTTAGTATAGTATAGGATAGTTTAGCTAGTTAGTTCATCCTTCATGTTTATTAGCTAGATTAAGAAGAGGTTGGAGGATGAAGAAGGCAAGGAGATGAACTCATGTGACAAGAGTTACATTCCTTTCCAAACGCTCCGTTTGGATTAGCTGTTTTTGGGGGTGTTTTTAAAAAACTTTGCTGTAACAGAGTTTTTAGAGTACATTTTGGAATATTTTTAGAAAATATTTTGGAATATTTAAGAGTAAAAGAGTTTCTAGAATATATTTTGAGATATTTTTTTAAAGAGAATTTTGTCAAATTGGTCCCTAACATTTACCAAAAATACTTTTTTAGTCCCTAACATATAAAATCAGCCAAAATTGTCCTTCACATTTAAATTGTGATCCAATTTGGTCATAATGCTCGTTTTTGCTCCTTTCTCCGGCTAAAAATAGCACGCCCCTCTCACGTGGTCATATTTTCAAGGGCAAAATTGGAAAATAGGAGATGTCCAATCTTTACAAGGCCCTCGTAAAGATAGTAGTACTCAATGATCCAAAAGTAGCACTTGCATGAGTAGTTAGGGATACTATAGGCTAAGGAGCTTTTATCTATTATTTTCTTGCATAAGTTTAGCATAATTTTATCTCTTTTAATTTATTGATCGTCTAAATAATATAGAAGTTTTAGTAGTGCCGGTAATTGTCCAATTTTTCTCGTGGGATCGACCCGATATTTGCTCTAAACTACTAATTTGACTTATATACTTGCAGTCAAAATGGGTATATTTCGGAATTAAACTTGTACTTATAGAAAAAAACCCGTCAAGCTGCATCAAGATGGTCATTGGCAATGGCAAACAGACATTTATCTGGCATGATAGTTGGCATGCTGTAGAAATTCTTACATATCTTTATTCTCCTCAATTACTGAAGTTACTTGGAGTTTTAAAAAAGGCAAAGGCCTCTGCTATAATAAAAGTAGGGAATTGGAATTGGCCAATGGATAGATGTCGGAGAGGTGAATTGACACAGTTGATAGATGCCACCCCTTCTTATTTTATTCCTGATCCAGAGACTGATGATTATGCTGTTTGGACATGTAAATGGATCCATTTTTACTTGCTAAAAATGAGAGTTTTTGGGCAATCCAACCAAAGACTGACTGTTCTTGGTGGTAGAGGAAAATATTGAAGTTGAGGTCAATAGTGAGAAGCTGCATCAAGATGGTCATTGGCAATGGCAAACAAACATTTATCTGGCATGATAGTTGGCATGCTATAGGAATTCTTAAATATCTTTATTCTCCTCAATTACTGAAGTTGCTTGGAGTTTTAGAAAAGGCAAAGGTCTCTGCTATAATAAAAGCAGGGAATTGGAATTGGCCAATGGGTAGATGTCGGAGAGGTGAATTGACACAGTTGATAGATGCCAACCCTTCTTATTTTATTCCTGTTCCAGAGACTAATGATTATGCTGTTTGGACATGTGATGTTCATGGTGTCTATTCAGCAAAATCTGCTTTAAAACTTCTTTCATCTTTTGGAATTAAAGTGCCTTGGCACTCACTGGTATGGGGTAAGAGACATTATCTCAAGCATTCTTTTATACTATGGCTTGCTTTTAGGCAGAGATTAAACACAAAAGAGAGACTATGCTCTTGGGGATTGAATGTGAGTTGTGTTAAACATGTGATGAAACTCTTAGCCACCTATTTTTCTTGTGTCCATATTCCACTTATGTGTGGGAATAGGTCCAACAAAAGTGTTTGGTTTACGGGCAGGCTCTTGAGTGGGATAGAGAATTGCAATGGATGATCATGCATTGCTCTCAACAGAACTTTGTTTCTCAAGCAAGAAGGATCACGTTTGCAGCCACTGTGTATCACTTGTGGTGGAGCAGGAATCAACAAGTGTTTAAGAAAATATTGCATTCTCCTGAGTATATAGTTCATATGATTTTTATGGATGTTCGAGGCCTAGTAATAGGATAGAAATAGGTGGATAGAAAGTAGGAAAATTTACAACTATGCACTGAACTTGATATTCCTTTGCATCATTGATGACACTGTATGGACTTGTAGTATAGATTATAGGTTTCTTTTATTGATTTGATGTATATGACTAAGGGACAATCCCTTCTATAGTGTACATTCTTCTCTAGATCAATAAAAGATTAGGAATTTACAAAAAAAAATTGAATATCATCTAATTTTTTGCAACTCTTGTTTGTTTGTTTGTTTTTTCTGGTATCAAAATCAACAATAAACCAGCAATAACTAAAACATAAATAACCTAAACTCACTACCAAACTATGGTAGATCCACCATAAGACTATTTTACAACTTTAAAAAGATTATGGTGGCACTTTGTTTTGCAATCTTAAAAAAAATTATATCTCCAATAAAGCACCATTAAAAATAGTCTATCGTTAATATGGGCATAAAATTTGACATACATTCCTTTGTAATTGTGTTAAATTACTTTACAATTATTTAGAAGAATAAATTAAACTTTATTAGATGAGAGCATTTTAGGACATCCAATAAATTTTTGACGCTATTTTAACATTTGTGTACTAAAAGTGTCAAATTAGGGGAAGTAAATGTAATTTTAAAACTTTGAGAGAGTTTAGTAAAATTGCTGGAAACATCAGGAAAGGTTTCTGAAATTATTCCTTTATCATAAAACATTCTACCATTCCTTCAGAGAAATAACAATAATGTTGTTACTACAATATTGCCAATGTAAACATTTGTTTAGTGCTATTGGGCCTCCCTAATATTGCAAATAAATTCTCTTTAAATCACATAAATTGAGCAAGAAACATACAAATTCTATATATTATATAGCACAGCTTTCATATGAGGCAGCATATATGTAAGTTGTGACTCTGTGTCACTCTGACTAGAAAATCAAAGTAATCGTTTTGACAAAAGAATAGCGAGCTTGAAACTCTGGAAAATGAAGGCCGTATTACATAAATATTGAAGAGATTTTGTAACAAGATGGTATGGCCTTTTTCTTTTAAGTAAAATTTGGATAGGTTCGGTTTCAATCGCCACCACTAATCAAGTCATGCCCTAGACCATAGGTCACTATAAACTATACAAGTTGGTCCAACAAAGTTCATTATCATTTTTCGTATAAAAAAAAAGTTGTAGAAAACAAATATCTGTTTAAGATTGTAGTATCAATCCAACTTTGTAATCAAATCACATTATAGTGGAGCTATACTACTTACCGGAAAGAATATGTCAAACATTTAGCAAAAGATTGCCTAAGCCCAGCAGGAATATGAATGATTTACATGAGTTGTAAATTGTTTGATTCTCTAGCCCATAAGTTCTTGGGCACTAAAGCAGACATTGCAACTTAGCACATGAGCAACATGGCTCATGTATGGTACCATTTTTTTTCTTTTTATTTTAATCAAACAAGTCACATGTTGTATGCTTGACCACAGAAAAAGTAAACATGTTAACCATAAAATGTTGCTTGTTTAAAATTAAATAAAATACAAATGCTATTACACCTTTTCCTTTCCCAACTCAACAATGGAAATCAGTTTATCAAACTATCACCAATTTTTCCAGTCTTATGGAATGGCAGATTAGTCATTATAATTTCTTGAGCATCAAATACGTGTTTGCAAATAGTTGATATATGGTTTAATGGTCTTTCTTTTTCATATTTTTTCCTTTCTCCTGTCAATTTATGCCATAGAAATCCCTCCCAAATAATATGAGCCTATGGACCAAAAACATCAACAGATTTAGTACTGCTTTCGAAATTTATAGGTTTGGTTTTTTTTTCTTCGCAATTTGTGAAAAGTTAGTTAATTTTGTTGGAAGAATAAATCTAGTTTATCATCTTCCTAAAATTCTCTTACATTAAATGGAGTATGACTAACTAGCTTTACATTAAATAAGTTAGATTATACTCAATAACAACTTACATTAAAAAAAAAGGGCATTTTAAAGAAATTATAAGTGAACTACATTCTTCAATTGAATATTGAATTATAATTTAGAAGAATGAAAAAGGAAAATAAACCTATCAAAGTAGGACGGAGAAAGTAAAATTTAATCTGCAGTTCTATAAATAGGCTCAGTTATCACTAATAGAAGTATAATCTTCCACCCTCCACAACCGAAATTTTTATGTGCTAATCGCTATACTGTCGCTGGGATGATGGGCATAGTGTTTAAACTTATCCTTCTGATTCTCCTGCTTTGCCCCCTGACAATCAACTCAAGCTTTCAGTACCTTACTTTTGTGCAACAATGGCCGAGAGGCTATTGTACCGATAATCCAGCTAATCCAAACAGATGTCAAAGAAACCCTCTGCCAACCGTTTTCACAATACATGGTCTTTGGCCGGGCAACTTCACCAAAATTTTGCAAAATTGCACAAGTTCTCCTTATACTTCACTACGGGTAATTTCTATAGGGCTTTCAAATGTCTTGAACATGAAATATGCACTTACACAGGTTCACTAATGCAATGATCATTCTTGTAAGCAGACTTTCCAGGATTGGAACAACAGAAACTTACGGTGGCCAGACCTCACCAAACCATCGCCTACTGCGCAAACGTTTCGACAGGAGAAGTTTCAATCGTTTTGGAGACATGAATGGACAAAGCATGGGACATGCTCGGAAAACATGTATCCCCAAGCTACATACTTCAGCAGGACTATTCAGCTAAGTCAAAGACATAATATTTTGAACTATCTCGCCACGAGCAATATACGTCCCGGCAGCAATCCTACCGTAAGTTCAGTAAATTCTACTATTTACAAAGCTATCAGTAACCATGTGCCAGATTTGATGTGCGTGACTCCTCCCCGTCAAACTCCAGTCTTGGTAGAAATTGGCATTTGTTTCAATGCTACTATGACAACAATTATTGATTGTCCTTCAGGATTTCTGCGAACTAGGAGTTGTGGCACCAACACGATAAGTTTCCCTGCATAAATCATCTCACCATTTCCACAACACTTTAGTATTTCCTAACTAAAAATGGCATTGAGCATCGTTATTGTGGTGGAAGATCATGTCGCAAATAAGATGAATTCTGAGATGAAGTGTATGAAATGAGAATAATGAAGACAAATAAAATTTGCTCCATTACAAGAGAGCTATTGTAGTATTACTGACTCGCTGTGGGATTTCATTCATTTCTCAGCTTTTACATTTCAAGCCGAAGCATTTAATTAAATTCAATCACTAAATTTAGTTTGCTTTCGTTGCTTAAGTATAAGTTTCTGCCGACATTCAAAAATCAAAAAATATTCGCGAAAATACCAATTCATTTATCAACAATCATATCAAAGAGATTTAAAAAAAAAAAAGATAACTGATCTAAAAAAAATTGCTCAAATACCAATTTGCTTTTCAGCCTTTACTTTTAAGATTAAAACAATTACTGTTCGGAAAGCATTAACCACGGACATAGCTAGATCGAATCCCAAGTGCACATCCCAAATCCCTAAATAATTCAGTGACTTGAAGGTACCTCTGATGTTAAAGATCCTAGGATGTCACTATACATCCTTCATTTTTATAGCGACTTGATTATTATTTGGGGTCCATGCAAAGCAACTTGCTCTGCCTTGTATTTATTCTGCAGGGCCACCAAGCTTCTGTCCTATCTCACCGGTAGAGGAAAGTTTCAAAACTCCAATGCCAGATTCTTGATTTTTTTTTTTTTGGCATGCTTTTCACCATAAATGTATTTTTAATCATTGTTTTAAAAGGTATTTTCGGATGCCCTAGGGCGAGGTCAGCTCCGAAGGTCCCGGAGCGTTTGAATGGGAGGCAAGTGTTATTGGGCATTCACTTCACACTATGAAACGAATGTCCGAACGGTTGGGGCGTTGGGCATTGGTGTCAGGGCATTTTTGTATTTTTATTCTTTTTTTCATTTTGAACTTTAACTTTACTATTTTATCTTACTCATCTTTATTTTCTGTCATTATTATTATTTAATAATTGAGTTAATTACATTTACCTCCCTTGAGGTTTAATCAAATTATCAAAGAGCCCCAAAGTTTGAACAAATAACAGTCTAATCCTTCGAATGAGCAAACATTTAACCAATGCCGTCACCAACAGCTAAAGATTCTACTGATTCAACAAAAAACTAATCTGATAATCCAAAAATTCTCTTTATCATCGCCCCTTTGTCATGAGACATACAAGATGCTAACAACAAGAATCTCAAAAAGCTTAGGTAACAGCACTCACTTAAGTGAAATGGGTTTTCGGGTTTCGGTCTCCATCTTTGGCTATTGATTCGTGAAATCTTTTTTTTTTTTTTTTTACTAATTTGACGGCTATATTTTTTTCCTCCCCTCACATGCATAATTGTTCTATAAATTTTGTGGGTTTCGGCAGATTGAAAAATAAGTGGAGCCTTCAGTAGTTCTAGGCTCGTTTGACAGGTTAGTGGCCACTTTTGGCCAAATCTAATGCGAGAATCAGGATCTAGGCAGAAAATTGGGTCTGAAGGTGTAACTTCAGAGAAATTTTGTGTTTGGACAGGAGATTATTTGTCTAAATTTATTTGCTTACATCATCATTACAATTTTTAATACACTTTTTTATCTTTTTAATTACCTTTTTATTTCATATACATCATATCACAAAAAATACTACAGTAAAAATATCTCAAATAATTTACCATCCAAACACACTCAATTGTTATTGGAAAATAGCTATGACTAACGGCAGTGAGAAAAAGCATACCTCCTACTAAGTGGCTGGGATGATATCGCTACTGCACAGCTGCTACTTGGAAAGTCTCAAGAAAAGTGAGAAAAAGACAACGAAAATAATAAGAGTAGATGTTAATGTGTTGAAACTACATCCGTTCATTTGAGGGTGTTTGGTCTTTTTCGTTGAACCCGTCTGAGATGTTTGACGGAAGTTACTCAAAGGGGGGAATCTATTATTTGGCCAAACTTCGGGGTTTGATTGGTAGTTTGGTTAAATCTCTAGCGAGGTAAGTGTAATCAACCCTTAATAGTTTTGCAGAATGATTCCATTTATCTTCTTTTTTAGAAATAATTTGAAAAAATAACAAAATAAAAGCATCCATGACTTTGTTTCCTATATTTTTTCCTTCTCTGGTCTCAAAATATAATTATTTTTTTTATTAACATGATTCTAGATGGCTAATGTATGATTTAAAGTTCTATTGTGATTTTACTTGTTAGACAATAATAGTAGTTTTGTAATTTTCTTAATTTATCAATTTTTTTATATATTTAAAATATCAAAATTCGTGGGACTTACGACTCATGCTTTGGGGCTTTCACCTTACATAAGCAAATATAAAATGACTCGCTCAACGCTCTTATCTTTTAAAACATTATTATCGACCTTGTTTACACTCGCAAAAAAAAAGGATAGGATTTGTTAAGCAGGGACTTTATTAGACAGTTGAGACTATCTGTGCATTGGTCCCAGAAAGATTGTCCATGTCCCCCTTGTGCCATTGTCTGTTGAAGTCCTATCATAAAATTGTACTTTTCTGCATCACTATCAGATTATCAATATGATTGGGGAAAAATTAAACCAAACATTTATATGTTTTATTAACTGAGTGGCCATGTGTCGTTATTTGGTTAGTAGAGTTTGGTTGCATGTTTGTGGCAGTGGTTGCATGTAATTAATACCCATCACTTTTAGTGATTAGTCAGTATTATTAGTATTTTGTTTGACGTTTGGTGTAGGGGTGTGCTGATAAGTCAGCCGCATAGGTTTTATACAAGGGAATAGCCTGGGGAGTCGTTTCTGTATCAGAGTAGCCGCAGCAGCCTTGTTTCATCTACAGAGAAGAAAATCCATTGTCTCTATGTCGTTTTTTTTTTTTTTTTTTTTTTTGCAACGACATTTCTATAATCTAATTTATGCTAATCTAAAAAAAGAAAAAACTAAAAAAACTGTGTCTAAAAAATTAGTATATATAAGAATCTGATTATATCAAAGGAGTGATTTAACACCTTTTCTTTGAATTTTTCTTGATTGCTCTCGTGGATATACTTTTGTTTATCAATTTAGGTCCATCAAGTCATACCATATGAGCACCGTACGAGCACGAAATAGGATTCCTGAGGAGTGCGAGCTCGGCAGGCCCAAGACCGAAGTTCCTGCAAAACAACACAAGAGAGACGGGCTGGCCCTCGATTCCACTCTGATGGTAACATTAGTAAAGTTGGAGTTCCGTAATAAATAAAATATGAGATTGGATTAAACCAGAGAGGCATTTATAATCGAACGAATGGATGGTTATTGAACTTCGGATCATTTTAATGAGATAGAGCGCGGTTAGAGGTCGGCTATAGATCTGCTGTCTTGCTAGACAGGCCTGCAAAAATCTGTCAAGTGTTAGGAAGTTACGTCAATCACTTCATGTTGCCCGCATATTGGGCTCATGAGGCCTTTCGAGATATATGGACGCGATTCTGCTTGACAAGTAGACCATGGGTGGGGTAAGGGCCGAGGAGTAGATCTTGGGTGCCTCAACAAACATAGAGGGTTTCTGTTTCCGTATCCAACAGCATTGTGGTGGTTTCATATTCCCGGGGATATCAGTAATATGGATATCGAATTAATGTAACCTGAAGACTAAGAACTGGATCGAGTAATTAATGCAGACCCAGCAAGGGAATTATCAATAGGAGATAGCATCGGTTTAGGGACTAAGGTATGAAATTCGACATTGTTTAGTGCGTCATCCATTTCAAGATACAAATTGAAATTAATCGTGTACACTCTGACTTGTTCTTAGGAATAACTGATAATCAATAACAGGGTTTCGTTAAGGAGTTCTAGGCATGTTTGTTTAGGGCTTATTGCAGAAAAAACTTATCAAAAGCATGTTAAAGGAAGGGAGATTTCAGTGGTCTAACAAGAAAATGCTCAAAGCTCAAGCAGGTGACACAGTAAATGTGAGCATAGCAAATTAGTCCCTATCCCGGGCTATTTTTTTTTTTTTTTGAGAAATGAGCAAGAATGATTCTTGCACTGTATAACACAGTTTACCTTACAATTTATCGAGAACTGTTCACACAGTTTTGTAACAGAGGTATGATATTCAGTTATTATTCGTAAGGGTTATATGTATTAACTGCGGTTCTATCACAAAATTGTACAGTAATTTATAATGACTTGTTCAGATCGTGCTACATCGTAATGTATGTAGTGAGAATAATTCTGGCTAAATCCTCTGACCTATCTATTGTATACAGGCGAAAATATAATTATGAGGTCACTTACTTACGTTTGGCCAAAGCTCAAATTTGTGGTGAAGGTTGGATAAATACTAGTCATGGATGAAGATAATTGATGAAGTAGAGATGATTTTACAGATTTGCATGTGGATAACTGCAAGTATCAAAGATGTCTTCCATCTGCTTCCCCTTTGGACCAACTTGGTCGATCGGCAACTTATCTCTTGGTCTGCAGGACTAACATGCTTCCTCTGTATTATAATAGGTTGTGATTGGCTAAGAATCAATGGCCATGCAAACTTTAATGTGCACAATCTCATGTTCAGGAAAATAAATAAAATTTTGTCTACTGTGCACTAAAACTCTTAAGGGACTAATTAGTAGTTTTTGTTAATTCTAGAAGACCAGAATCTTTAGAAACCAGTTGATTTCAATCCTGTTGAGTAGCCTGAAGTTGTAGTAAGGAATATCATAATTGATGTCTGTAGTGGGGCAAATCCGCGCATGACATGTGTCAGGTCGGTAGACCACACGCGGCAGGTCGGCAGTAGGTACCTCGAGGCTGGCATGGGCCAGCTCGGCCTAAGAAAGCCAGCTCGGCATGTCGAAGGTCTCCTATGAGGGGCTTAATGGGCCGCCGTCTCCGAACATTTAGGGGCCGCCGCGGGAAACCCTAGGAAGACTCCGAACCCTAAGGGAACTTTGACTCCCATAAGGAAACTACAACTCGAACGGTCCTATATATACTCCGCTATCAAGACTACGCAAGGTACGCTCACAAGTATTCTCTTCTATTACTATATCCTTCTACGGCCAAACTAACTTGACCGTCGGAGTTATCCCAGGGACATCAGTCCCACCTCCGTTCTTTCTTCTCAGGTCACCTAGCACGATCCCAGCTCGATTGTTCCAATCAGGTCGGCCCCATCAGCTCGGACACGGTTTTTGGCAGTCGCATCAATTGGCGCCGTCTGTGGGAAACATGTTACACTTCATTGCGAGTCATGCCGAAGACTAGGTCGCAGAGGAACGCTGGCGGGTCCAAGGGGACCGAGCGTGGTGGCTCCCAAAACCCCTCTCGGGGTCCAACACCCGGAGAAGGAGGGGCAGGGCCCTCACGAATCCCGCCTGAACAACTGGTTCAGACAGTGGCCGAAAACCTGCCCACCTTCGAGGCAATCATGAACTATCTCAAAGAGCAGTCGGGAGGTCATCAGGACAAGGAGCCCAAGATTCAGGGAGCAGATCCGTCAGAATCCCGAACTGGGAGTCCCACCAAAACTGGGGCCAAGCGAGCACACCGGGAAGTCACGCGTGAGCAAGTCGAGGTCATGGAGCCTTCTCACAAGAACTCCCGGACTGAACACCCGGAGCCCGTCCGGAGGCTCCCCAGGGAAGACCTCTCCCCCCGGAGAGAGAGACAGCAGGTGCGGGACGAATTGGACCTACTTCTGGACCCAGAAGCGGACAGGTACATTGCTTCCCCCTTTGTGCTCGATATCGAGGAGTTTCAACTGCCCGCGAAATTCAAAATTCCGAACATGAAGCCTTACGACGCAACTACGGATCCGGAAGACCACCTGTTTGTGTTCATGACACAGATGCGTTTACAAACGGCCGCGGATGCGGTCAGGTGCAAGACCTTCCCAATGTTCCTAGAAGGAAGGGCTCGGCAGTGGTTCCAGGGGCTTCCCCCTAGATCGATCAGTTCTTTCACTCAGCTCGCACGGCAGTTCTCGGCACAGTTCGTTTCTTCACGAGCTTATTCTAAAAGCACCGCGCACCTCATGACTATCCAACAGAAGGCCGAGGAGTCCTTGCGCGAGTACATGGTGCGCTTCAATAATGAGTCCCTTCAGGTTCGAGATCGCGACGACAAGGTGGTCATGGCCGCCTTCATCAACGGGCTGCGCAAGCAAAAGCTGTACACCGAGCTGGTGGAGAGACCTCCCAAGACAGTTCGGGAGATGTTAGATCGAGCCCATGAGAAGGCCAACGCGGAGGAAGCCAATCGCCTTAAGAGTGCACAAGAAAAATTGAGGGATGACAAGCGCAGGAAGGGCGCCGACCTAGTGAGGGCACGGCCTGACCAGGGAAGGAGGGGTGCTTATGACCGCCTCCCCAGGAGTCGCCCGATGGGAGGGGACAAGTCCTGGACTGGCCTCACGGCACCCAGAGCTCGAGTGCTCGCAGTAATGGAGCAGGAGGGGCTATCCCGACCTCCTCGACCTTTGGTTGGGGACAAAAGCAGACGGGATCAAGGTCTGTATTGCGCTTATCATCGGGATGTGGGACACGATACGGAGGACTGTCGTCACCTCAAGAAAGACATTGAAAAGCTCATCAAACGAGGTCATCTGGGGCAGTTTGTACGAGAGGAACGAGCTGACCCGCAACGGGGAAGGCCCAGGTCGGAACGCCCGAGCTACCCGCGGGACCGGCCTCAGGGGCCCCGCGGCCGAACTCCCGAGCAGGAAATACAGAACCTGGCGGGGGTGATTAACACCATCGCCGGAGGACCTGCGGGTGGAGATAGTCATGCAGCTCGGCGGCATAACCGTCCCCCTCCCACGGGGGAGAGCTCGGCCAAGCGTTTGAAGATGTATGAGGAAATAATCTATGGACCTGAAGACGCAGTCCCTTTGGCCTCTAATAACCATGAAGCCATTGTGATAGAAGTCATCACCTGTAACTTCAAGGTGAGGAAGGTGTATATAGACAACGGAAGCGCCATAGACGTGCTGTATTATAAGACCTTCAAGGAGCTGCAGCTGGAGGATAGACAGCTCGTACCGGTCCGAACTCCGTTGATCGGCTTTGCTGGTCCTCCGGTGAGACCGGAAGGGATGATCACTCTCCAGGTCACGGTGGGGGTGTCCCCGAAGTGCCGAACGATTCCGGTAAACTTTGCGGTGGTTAAGGAGCCGTCCTCCTACAACATGATCCTGGGACGTCCCACGTTGAATGCCCTCCGAGCTGTTTGCTCCACCTTGCACCTCAGTATGAAATTCCCTACTTCTGATGGGGTGGCTGAGGTGCTGGGAGATCCAGAGGTGGCAAGGGCGTGTTACATTGCCACCCTTAAGGGCAAAGAAAAATTGGTAGCTCAGACGATTTGTCTGGAATCCTGGGAACCCCTGGAGAGGGGGGAAAGATTGGAGACAGATGAGGGATTGGTCGAGCTACCCGTCCAGCCCGACCGACCCGAGCACACGGTGAAGGTCGGCGCCGGCCTGGGTGAGCAGATCCGAAGTTCTTTGGAATCTCTCTTGGAAGAGTATGCTGAGATTTTTGCTTGGAGCGCTGATGATATGCCCGGAATACCCACCGAGTTGGCAGTCCACAGACTACATGTAGATCCCAACGTCCGACCAGTGAAGCAGAAGAAGAGGAATTTCGCTCCTGAGCGAAAGGAGGTCGTTAAGAGCGAGGTGGGTAAGTTACTGGAGGCTAAGATCGTTAAGGAAGTCTATTATCCTACCAGGCTAGCCAACCCGGTGCTGGTCAAGAAGGAGGAGAAAGCCTGGAGAATGTGTGTGGATTTCACTGACCTGAATAAGGCTTGCCCGAAAGACTGTTACCCACTCCCACGGATTGATCAGCTCGTGGACTCGACAACGGGCTACGAGATCTTCTGTTTTTTGGACGCCTTCAAGGGGTACCATCAGATAGCTTTGGATGAGGGGGATCAGGAGAAGACCTCGTTCATCACTGAGGACGGGACCTACTGTTACGTTACCATGCCATTCGGACTGAAGAATGCAGGCGCAACCTACCAGAGGTTGGTGAACAAGCTGTTCAGAAATCAGATCGGCCGGAACCTAGAGGTTTATGTGGATGATATGTTAGTGAAAAGCCGAACCCAGGAGCAGTTCGTCTCCGACCTGAGGGAGATCTTCGAGGTCCTTCGGAGCTCGCGAATGCGGCTAAACCCCAAGAAGTGTACTTTCGGGGTCAGGTCGGGCAAATTCCTGGGCTACATGATCTCTAAAGAGGGGGTCAGAGCTAACCCAGACAAAATCAAGGCTATCACGGACATGGCTCCTCCCCGAAATATAAAGGAGGTACAACGATTGACAGGGAGGATGGCAGCCTTGAACAGGTTCCTATCCAAATCGTCAGTTCGGGGAGCGCCCTTCTTCAAGGTCCTGAAAGCTAATCGGCAGTTCGAATGGAGCCTGGAGTGCCAAAGGGCATTCGATGAGCTGAAAGCCCACCTCGCACGGTTGCCGGCCCTGACCTCTCCAGAGTTGGGGGAGACCCTGTTCATCTACTTAGCTGCGGGAGAGGGGGCCATTAGTGCAGTATTGGTGCGAGAGGAAGAAAGAACGCAGAAGCCGGTGTATTACGTTAGCCGCGCCCTGCAGGGGGCCGAGGCAAGGTACTCGGCGGTAGAACGCTATGTTCTGGCATTGGTACATGCAGCTCGGAAGCTTAGGACGTACTTCCAAGCTCATCCTGTAGTGGTCATAACGGACCAGCCCTTGAAGCAGATCCTTTCCAAACCCGAGTCCTCGGGACGGATGGTAAAGTGGGCTGTGGAGCTGTCGGAGTATGACTTGGGCTACCAGCCCCGGACCTCCATCAAAGCCCAAGCATTGGCAGACTTCATAGCAGATGGTGTATCCTTTGGATCGCCTGAAGCGGAGGTCAAGCAGGCCAGTGACATGCAGGCTATGAGGAACAGGGGAGTTGGTAAGGAGGTACCTGCCGGGCAAGCAGCTAAGGCTTTACCGACTCACGAGGCTACCAAGGCCGTCCAGGCCCAAGAAGCAGCAGAGGTTTTACAGGCCGAAGATGCTGCCGAGGTCACCCAGGTCACACAGGTAGCGGAGGGAGGACCGTCCGGAGAAGCAGCTGAGGCCCGGCAGGCCGAAGAAGCTGCCGAGGACAGACCGTCCAGAGGAGCGGATGAGACTCAGCAGGTCAAAAAAGCCGTCAAGGATAGGCAGGCCGGAAAAGCAGTGGAGGCCGAGCAGACCCAGGGAACTGCCAAGGCCGGAGAGGCCGAGGAGGCAGCTAAGGTCGGACAGGCCGCCGATGCTGACGAGGCCGGGCATCTTGGAAAAGCAGACAAGGCTAAACTGGCAGGGGATACTATCCAGGCTAGGAAGGACGCAGAGGCGGTGGAACGAGCAGGTCCCACCTGGACATTGTACGTGGATGGTGCGTCGAGCAAAGAGGGGTGCGGAGCAGGTCTCCTCCTTATTAGCCCTATGGGGGAAGAACTGCCCTATGCACTAAGATTCGACTTCAGAGCCTCTAATAATGAATCAGAGTACGAGGCTTTGATTGCAGGGATGGAGATAGCCCGGAAGTTAGGGGCCAGGTCGATAAAAATCTATAGTGACTCACAGCTGATAGTGAACCAGGTGTGGGGAAGCTACGAAGTCAAAGAGGGGACGCTTAGAAGGTACGTAGCGAAGGCACACGAATTGAAGGGTTTGTTCGAGCAGTTTGCGCTTGAGCAGATACCGCGGAGCCAAAATAGGAGAGCTGACGCCTTATCCAAACTGGCCTCCACCTCGGCAGGAGGCATAGGTCGGGAAATACTGGTGGAGATGGTTAAAAGCCGAGCATATGACCAAGTCAGCACGGCGGTCATTCAGGTAGTGAGCTCCTGGATGGATCCTGTCATTCAGTATTTAGCTCAGGGAGAGCTTCCACCAGACAGGATAGAGGCCCGCAAGATCCTCCTCAAGTCACAGAGGTATGTACTCACACAAGGGATTTTATACAGGAAATCTTACTTGCAGCCCTGGTTGAGGTGTGTGACGCCTGAGGAAGGTAATTACGTCTTACGCGAGCTGCATGAGGGCATCTGCGGCAACCATGTCGGCCCGAGAGTATTAGCCAAGAAGGGGATGTTGGCGGGGTACTATTGGCCCACCATCTTTAGAGATTCAGCCGAGCTGGTAGCCAGGTGTAGGTCTTGCCAGCTACATGCCCCGATCCATCACGCCCCCACTCAGGAATTGATTCCTCTCAGCAGCCCGTGGCCATTCTTCCAGTGGGGAATTGATCTGTTGGGGCCGTTTCCCCGAGCTCCAGGGGGTTGTGAGCACTTGGTGATAGCCATTGATTACTTCACCAAGTGGATAGAGGCCGAGCCCCTTAACACGATAAGCAGCAGGTCTATTCAGAAGTTCCTTTGGAAAAGCATAGTTTGTCGATTCGGCGTACCAAGGACTCTCGTCTCGGACAACGGCAGACAGTTTGCTGATCAATCTCTTCGAGAGTGGTGTACGGAGCTCGGCATCCAGCAGCACTTCACTTCAGTGGGGCACCCCCAGGCCAATGGGCAGGTCGAAAACGTAAATAGAACCATCCTGCATGGCTTGAGGACAAGATTAGAGTCCGTGAGAACTAGTTGGCTGGAGGAGCTACCCACCATACTATGGGCTTACCGGACAACACCTCGGACGGCCACCCAGGAAACCCCATTTATCCTAACATATGGGGTCGAAGCGGTGATTCCAGCAGAGGTTGGGGTACCCTCAGGTAGGGTGCAACACTTTGTGGCTCAAGACAATGATGAGGAGATGCGGCTTAATTTGGACCTGGTCGAGCACCAAAGGGAAGAGGCGGCTATACGGATGGCTAAGTACAAGGGCCAGGTCGCACGCTACTACAATGCTAGGGTAAGGCGCATTTCTTTCAAGCCAGGAGACCTGGTGTTACGTAAAAACTCCGTTAGCCGAGTTGTGGGCACCGGTAAGTTGG
>NW_020861595.1:0-19433 GCF_003713205.1 Coffea eugenioides
GGGTTGATAACTGAAAGTATATCTTGAAGTGATATTAGTATCATCCATTTGTTTCGTAAACATCAAAACATAGGAACTAAGATCAACATTCTTGTAATGATCGAAGACAATCTAAGAGGGAGTGAATTAGGTAAATAAAAAACTGGCCAAGTTGTGAGTAACTTTTTGTGTGCATGCTCTCTTTTTCTAAAAGACCACACAATGGACAATTGATGAGAAAACACAAGTGCTTGTGAGTAGAAGAGATGAGCAATTTTTATATCAAGACAGTAAAAGAGACTGTATCAAACCAAGCACCAAACTCCTCTTGAGTTTGAATATCACTTTATAGAGCAAGTTTTTTCAAGTTGATCACATACAACCAATATTTTGTGTACAAAGGAACGATCACTTCCTCTTTGCCCCAAGCCACACTTGGTCAAGCAAGGAAGTTTTACTTTCACTCGGATAACCCTCACAAAGGTACACTATTGAAATAATTGAATCACACTAGAAAAGGTTATCGAAAATTACACAACTAAATGTACAAATCTTATTTGAAGAGTATTTTTCACACTAAAATCACTATAGATCTTATGTAGTCTCAATGTGCAAAGTTATTTTAATATTCTGACCATGCTCTATTTATAGGAGATCAAGAAAGTGCTTCATTAATACTTCCAACGGATAAAAAGTAGCTGAAGAGTCAACTAGCCGTTGGGAATATCGGACGTCCGGTGCTCCTGTTTTTGGCGTCTGACAGCAGGCAGTGAGTTTGAGAAATTTTCTTCAATTCTATCGGACGTCCGGTATTGTCTTTGTGAGCGTCCGACAGCTTTCATCGAGTTGAAAGGATTCTATCGGACGTCCGGTACTTCATTCCGATACCAGACAAAGAGTTTGAAAGTTTCTATCGGACGTCCAATACTTGCATCCGATCGAGGTCAGTGAGATAGGGAAAATGTCTTATTTCCTTTGGACGTCCGGTGATGGAGTTCTTCATGCGTCCGAAATTGCGCAATGATTATCGGACGTCCGATCCTGTCTTCACAAGCGTCCGACAGCATTCAACAACTTTTGTTTTTTCATTTGCACTTGATCTTTGAATCTGATTGGGTTGATAACTGAAAGTATATCTTGAAGTGATATTAGTATCATCCATTTGTTTCGTAAACATCAAAACATAGGAACTAAGATCAACATTCTTGTAATGATCGAAGACAATCTAAGAGGGAGTGAATTAGGTAAATAAAAAACTGGCCAAGTTGTGAGTAACTTTTTGTGTGCATGCTCTCTTTTTCTAAAAGACCACACAATGGACAATTGATGAGAAAACACAAGTGCTTGTGAGTAGAAGAGATGAGCAATTTTTATATCAAGACAGTAAGTAAAAGAGACTGTATCAAACCAAGCACCAAACTCCTCTTGAGTTTGAATATCACTTTATAGAGCAAGTTTTTTCAAGTTGATCGACATACAACCAATATTTTGTGTACAAAGGAACGATCACTTCCTCTTTGCCCCAAGCCACACTTGGTCAAGCAAGGAAGTTTTACTTTCACTCGGATAACCCTCACAAAGGTACACTATTGAAATAATTGAATCACACTAGAAAAGGTTATCGAAAATTACACAACTAAATGTACAAATCTTATTTGAAGAGTATTTTTCACACTAAAATCACTATAGATCTTATGTAGTCTCAATGTGCAAAGTTATTTTAATATTCTGACCATGCTCTATTTATAGGAGATCAAGAAAGTGCTTCATTAATACTTCCAACGGATAAAAAGTAGCTGAAGAGTCAACTAGCCGTTGGGAATATCGGACGTCCGGTGCTCCTGTTTTTGGCGTCTGACAGCAGGCAGTGAGTTTGAGAAATTTTCTTCAATTCTATCGGACGTCCGGTATTGTCTTTGTGAGCGTCCGACAGCTTTCATCGAGTTGAAAGGATTCTATCGGACGTCCGGTACTTCATTCCGATACCAGACAAAGAGTTTGAAAGTTTCTATCGGACGTCCAATACTTGCATCCGATCGAGGTCAGTGAGATAGGGAAAATGTCTTATTTTCTTTGGACGTCCGGTGATGGAGTTCTTCATGCGTCCGAAATTGCGCAATGATTATCGGACGTCCGATCCTGTCTTCACAAGCGTCCGACAGCATTCAACAACTTTTGTTTTTTCATTTGCACTTGATCTTTGAATCTGATTGGGTTGATAACTGAAAGTATATCTTGAAGTGATATTAGTATCATCCATTTGTTTCGTAAACATCAAAACATAGGAACTAAGATCAACATTCTTGTAATGATCGAAGACAATCTAAGAGGGAGTGAATTAGGTAATTAAAAAACTGGCCAAGTTGTGAGTAACTTTTTGTGTGCATGCTCTCTTTTTCTAAAAGACCACACAATGGAGCAATTGATGAGAAAACACAAGTGCTTGTGAGTAGAAGAGATGAGCAATTTTTATATCAAGACAGTAAGTAAAAGAGACAGAGGATCAAACCAAGTACCAAACTCCTCTTGAGTTTGAATATCACTTTATAGAGCAAGTTTTTTCAAGTTGATCGACATACAACCAATATTTTGTGTACAAAGGAACGATCACTTCCTCTTTGCCCCAAGCCACACTTGGTCAAGCAAGGAAGTTTTACTTTCACTCGGATAACCCTCACAAAGGTACACTATTGAAATAATTGAATCACACTAGAAAAGGTTATCGAAAATTACACAACTAAATGTACAAATCTTATTTGAAGAGTATTTTTCACACTAAAATCACTATAGATCTCATGTAGTCTCAATGTGCAAAGTTATTTTAATATTCTGACCATGCTCTATTTATAGGAGATCAAGAAAGTGCTTCATTAATACTTCCAACGGATAAAAAGTAGCTGAAGAGTCAACTAGCCGTTGGGAATATCGGACGTCCGGTGCTCCTGTTTTTGGCGTCTGACAGCAGGCAGTGAGTTTGAGAAATTTTCTTCAATTCTATCGGACGTCCGGTATTGTCTTTGTGAGCGTCCGACAGCTTTCATCGAGTTGAAAGGATTCTATCGGACGTCCGGTACTTCATTCCGATACCAGACAAAGAGTTTGAAAGTTTCTATCGGACGTCCAATACTTGCATCCGATCGAGGTCAGTGAGATAGGGAAAATGTCTTCTTTTCTTTGGACGTCCGGTGATGGAGTTCTTCATGCGTCCGAAATTGCGCAATGATTATCGGACGTCCGATCCTGTCTTCAGAAGCGTCCGACAGCATTCAACAACTTTTGTTTTTTCATTTGCACTTGATCTTTGAATCTGATTGGGTTGATAACTGAAAGTATATCTTGAAGTGATATTAGTATCATCCATTTGTTTCGTAAACATCAAAACATAGGAACTAAGATCAACATTCTTGTAATGATCGAAGACAATCTAAGAGGGAGTGAATTAGGTAATTAAAAAACTGGCCAAGTTGTGAGTAACTTTTTGTGTGCATGCTCTCTTTTTCTAAAAGACCACACAATGGAGCAATTGATGAGAAAACACAAGTGCTTGTGAGTAGAAGAGATGAGCAATTTTTATATCAAGACAGTAAGTAAAAGAGACAGAGGATCAAACCAAGTACCAAACTCCTCTTGAGTTTGAATATCACTTTATAGAGCAAGTTTTTTCAAGTTGATCGACATACAACCAATATTTTGTGTACAAAGGAACGATCACTTCCTCTTTGCCCCAAGCCACACTTGGTCAAGCAAGGAAGTTTTACTTTCACTCGGATAACCCTCACAAAGGTACACTATTGAAATAATTGAATCACACTAGAAAAGGTTATCGAAAATTACACAACTAAATGTACAAATCTTATTTGAAGAGTATTTTTCACACTAAAATCACTATAGATCTCATGTAGTCTCAATGTGCAAAGTTATTTTAATATTCTGACCATGCTCTATTTATAGGAGATCAAGAAAGTGCTTCATTAATACTTCCAACGGATAAAAAGTAGCTGAAGAGTCAACTAGCCGTTGGGAATATCGGACGTCCGGTGCTCCTGTTTTTGGCGTCTGACAGCAGGCAGTGAGTTTGAGAAATTTTCTTCAATTCTATCGGACGTCCGGTATTGTCTTTGTGAGCGTCCGACAGCTTTCATCGAGTTGAAAGGATTCTATCGGACGTCCGGTACTTCATTCCGATACCAGACAAAGAGTTTGAAAGTTTCTATCGGACGTCCAATACTTGCATCCGATCGAGGTCAGTGAGATAGGGAAAATGTCTTCTTTCTTTGGACGCCCGGTGATGGAGTTCCTTCATGCGTTCCGAAATTTGCGCAATGATTATCGACGTCCGATGCCTTCTTCAGAAAGCGTCGACATCATTCAAACAACTTTTGTTTTTTCATTTTGCCACTTGATCTTTGAATCTGATTGGGTCATAACTGAAAGTATATCTTGAAAGATATTTAGTATCATCCATTTGTTTCGTAAACATCAAAACCTAGGAACTCTAAGATCAAACATTCTTGCAATGATGAAGACAATCCAAGAGGAGTGATTAGGTGTTAAAATTGGCAATTTGTGAGTAACTTTTTGTGTGCATGCCCTCTTTTTCTAAAAGACCACACAATGGAGCAATTGATGAGAAAGTACAAAGTGCTTGTGAGTAGAAGAGATGAGCAATTTATATATCAAGACAGTAAGTAAAAGAGACAGAGGATCAAACCAAGTACCAAACTCCTCTTGAGTTTGAATATCACTTTATAGAGCAAGTTTTTTCAAGTTGATCGACATACAACCAATATTTTGTGTACAAAGGAACGATCACTTCCTCTTTGCCCCAAGCCACACTTGGTCAAGCAAGGAAGTTTTACTTTCACTCGGATAACCCTCACAAAGGTACACTATTGAAATAATTGAATCACACTAGAAAAGGTTATCGAAAATTACACAACTAAATGTACAAATCTTATTTGAAGAGTATTTTTCACACTAAAATCACTATAGATCTTATGTAGTCTCAATGTGCAAAGTTATTTTAATATTCTGACCATGCTCTATTTATAGGAGATCAAGAAAGTGCTTCATTAATACTTCCAACGGATAAAAAGTAGCTGAAGAGTCAACTAGCCGTTGGGAATATCGGACGTCCGGTGCTCCTGTTTTTGGCGTCTGACAGCAGGCAGTGAGTTTGAGAAATTTTCTTCAATTCTATCGGACGTCCGGTATTGTCTTTGTGAGCGTCCGACAGCTTTCATCGAGTTGAAAGGATTCTATCGGACGTCCGGTACTTCATTCCGATACCAGACAAAGAGTTTGAAAGTTTCTATCGGACGTCCAATACTTGCATCCGATCGAGGTCAGTGAGATAGGGAAAATGTCTTCTTTTCTTTGGACGTCCGGTGATGGAGTTCTTCATGCGTCCGAAATTGCGCAATGATTATCGGACGTCCGATCCTGTCTTCAGAAGCGTCCGACAGCATTCAACAACTTTTGTTTTTTCATTTGCACTTGATCTTTGAATCTGATTGGGTTGATAACTGAAAGTATATCTTGAAGTGATATTAGTATCATCCATTTGTTTCGTAAACATCAAAACATAGGAACTAAGATCAACATTCTTGTAATGATCGAAGACAATCTAAGAGGGAGTGAATTAGGTAAATAAAAAACTGGCCAAGTTGTGAGTAACTTTTTGTGTGCATGCTCTCTTTTTCTAAAAGACCACACAATGGACAATTGATGAGAAAACACAAGTGCTTGTGAGTAGAAGAGATGAGCAATTTTTATATCAAGACAGTAAGTAAAAGAGACTGTATCGAACCAAGCACCAAACTCCTCTTGAGTTTGAATATCACTTTATAGAGCAAGTTTTTTCAAGTTGATCGACATACAACCAATATTTTGTGTACAAAGGAACGATCACTTCCTCTTTGCCCCAAGCCACACTTGGTCAAACAAGGAAGTTTTACTTTCACTCTGATAACCCTCACAAAGTTACACTATTGAAATAATTGAATCACACTAGAAAAGGTTATCGAAAATTACACAACTAAATGTACAAATCTTATTTGAAGAGTATTTTTCACACTAAAATCACTATAGATCTTATGTAGTCTCAATGTGCAAAGTTATTTTAATATTCTTACCATGCTCTATTTATAGGAGATCAAGAAAGTGCTTCATTAATACTTCCAACGGATAAAAAGTAGCTGAAGAGTCAACTAGCCGTTGGGAATATCGGACGTCCGGTGCTCCTGTTTTTGGCGTCTGACAGCAGGCAGTGAGTTTGAGAAATTTTCTTCAATTCTATCGGACGTCCGGTATTGTCTTTGTGAGCGTCCGACAGCTTTCATCGAGTTGAAAGGATTCTATCGGACGTCCGGTACTTCATTCCGATACCAGACAAAGAGTTTGAAAGTTTCTATCGGACGTCCAATACTTGCATCCGATCGAGGTCAGTGAGATAGGGAAAATGTCTTCTTTTCTTTGGACGTCCGGTGATGGAGTTCTTCATGCGTCCGAAATTGCGCAATGATTATCGGACGTCCGATCCTGTCTTCAGAAGCGTCCGACAGCATTCAACAACTTTTGTTTTTTCATTTGCACTTGATCTTTGAATCTGATTGGGTTGATAACTGAAAGTATATCTTGAAGTGATATTAGTATCATCCATTTGTTTCGTAAACATCAAAACATAGGAACTAAGATCAACATTCTTGTAATGATCGAAGACAATCTAAGAGGGAGTGAATTAGGTAATTAAAAAACTGGCCAAGTTGTGAGTAACTTTTTGTGTGCATGCTCTCTTTTTCTAAAAGACCACACAATGGACAATTGATGAGAAAACACAAGTGCTTGTGAGTAGAAGAGATGAGCAATTTTTATATCAAGACAGTAAGTAAAAGAGACTGTATCAAACCAAGCACCAAACTCCTCTTGAATTTGACTGTCATTTTATAGAGGAAGTTTCTTCAACTTGATCAATTTACAACCAATATTTTGTGTACAAAGGAACGATCATTTTCTCTTTGCCCCAAGCCACACTTGGTCAAGCAAGGAAGTTTTACTTTCACTCGGATAACCCTCACAAAGGTACACTATTGAAATAATTGAATCACACTAGAAAAGGTTATCGAAAATTACACAACTAAATGTACAAATCTTATTTGAAGAGTATTTTTCACACTAAAATCACTATAGATCTTATGTAGTCTCAATGTGCAAAGTTATTTTAATATTCTGACCATGCTCTATTTATAGGAGATCAAGAAAGTGCTTCATTAATACTTCCAACGGATAAAAAGTAGCTGAAGAGTCAACTAGCCGTTGGGAATATCGGACGTCCGGTGCTCCTGTTTTTGGCGTCTGACAGCAGGCAGTGAGTTTGAGAAATTTTCTTCAATTCTATCGGACGTCCGGTATTGTCTTTGTGAGCGTCCGACAGCTTTCATCGAGTTGAAAGGATTCTATCGGACGTCCGGTACTTCATTCCGATACCAGACAAAGAGTTTGAAAGTTTCTATCGGACGTCCAATACTTGCATCCGATCGAGGTCAGTGAGATAGGGAAAATGTCTTTTTCCTTTGGACGTCCGGTGATGGAGTTCTTCATGCGTCCGAAATTGCGCAATGATTATCGGACGTCCGATCCTGTCTTCAGCAAGCGTCCGACAGCATTCAACAACTTTTGTTTTTTCAATTTGCACTTGATCTTTGAATCTGATTGGGTTCATAACTGAAAGTATATCTTGAAGATATATTAGTATCATCCATTTGTTTCGTAAACATCAAAACTAGGAACTAAGATCAACATTCTTGCAATGATCGAAGACAATCCAAGAGGGAGTGAATTAGGTAGTTAAAAAATTGGCCAATTTGTGAGTAACTTTTTGTGTGCATGCCCTCTTTTTCTAAAAGACCACACAATGGAGCAATTGATGAGAAAGTACAAGTGCTTGTGAGTAGAAGAGATGAGCAATTTATATATCAAGACAGTAAGTAAAAGAGACAGAGGATCAAACCAAGTACCAAACTCCTCTTGAGTTTGAATATCACTTTATAGAGCAAGTTTTTTCAAGTTGATCGACCATAACAACCAATATTTTGTGTACAAAGGAACGATCACTTCCTCTTTGCCCCAAGCCACACTTGGTCAAGCAAGGAAGTTTTACTTTCACTCGGATAACCCTCACAAAGGTACACTATTGAAATAATTGAATCACACTAGAAAAGGTTATCGAAAATTACACAACTAAATGTACAAATCTTATTTGAAGAGTATTTTTCACACTAAAATCACTATAGATCTTATGTAGTCTCAATGTGCAAAGTTATTTTAATATTCTGACCATGCTCTATTTATAGGAGATCGAAGAAAGCTGCTTCATTAAATACTTCAACCGGATAAAAAGTAGCTGAAAAGAGTCAACCTAGCCGTTGGGAATATGCGGACGTCCGGTGCTCCTGTTTTTGGCGTCTGACAGCAGGCAGTGAGTTTGAGAAATTTTTTTCAATTCTATCGGACGTCCGGTATTGTCTTTGTGAGCGTCCGACAGCTTTCATCGAGTTGAAAGGATTCTATCGGACGTCCGGTACTTCAGTCCGATACCAGACAAAGAGTTTGAAAGTTTCTATCGGACGTCCAATACTTGCATCCGATCGAGGTCAGTGAGATAGGGGAAATGTCTTATTTCCTTTGGACGTCCGGTGATGGAGTTCTTCATGCGTCCGAAATTGCGCAATGATTATCGGACGTCCGATCCTGTCTTCACAAGCGTCCGACAGCATTCAGCAACTTTTGTTTTTTTCAATTGCACTTGATCTTTGAATCTGATTGGGTTCATAACTGAAAGTATATCTTGAAGATATATTAGTATCATCCATTTGTTTCGTAAACATCAAAACCTAGGAACTAAGATCAACATTCTTGCAATGATCGAACACAATCCAAGAGGGAGTGAATTAGGTAGTTAAAAAATTGGCCAATTTGTGAGTAACTTTTTGTGTGCATGCCCTCTTTTTCTAAAAGACCACACAATGGAGCAATTGATGAGAAAACACAAGTGCTTGTGAGTAGAAGAGATGAGCAATTTTTATATCAAGACAGTAAGTAAAAGAGACAGAGGATCAAACCAAGTACCAAACTCCTCTTGAGTTTGAATATCACTTTATAGAGCAAGTTTTTTCAAGTTGATCGACATACAACCAATATTTTGTGTACAAAGGAACAATCACTTCCTCTTTGCCCCAAGCCACACTTGGTCAAGCAAGGAAGTTTAACTTTCACTCGGATAACCCTCACAAAGGTACACTATTGAAATAATTGAATCACACTAGAAAAGGTTGTCGAAAATTACACAACAAAATGTACAAATCTTATTTGAAGAGTATTTTTCACACTAAAATCACTATAGATCTCATGTAGTCTCAATGTGCAAAGTTATTTTAATATTCTGACCATGCTCTATTTATAGGAGATCAAGAAAGTGCTTCATTAATACTTCCAACGGATAAAAAGTAGCTGAAGAGTCAACTAGCCGTTGGGAATATCGGACGTCCGGTGCTCCTGTTTTTGGCGTCTGACAGCAGGCAGTGAGTTTGAGAAATTTTCTTCAATTCTATCGGACGTCCGGTGTTGTCTTTGTGAGCGTCCGACAGCTTTCATCGAGTTGAAAGGATTCTATCGGACGTCCGGTACTTCATTCCGATACCAGACAAAGAGTTTGAAAGTTTCTATCGGACGTCCAATACTTGCATCCGATCGAGGTCAGTGAGATAGGGAAAATGTCTTCTTTTCTTTGGACGTCCGGTGATGGAGTTCTTCATGCGTCCAAAATTGCGCAATGATTATCGGACGTCCGATCCTGTCTTCAGAAGCGTCCGACAGCATTCAACAACTTTTGTTTTTTCATTTGCACTTGATCTTTGAATCTGATTGGGTTCATAACTGAAAGTATATCTTGAAGATATATTAGTATCATCCATTTGTTTCGTAAACATCAAAACCTAGGAACTAAGATCAACATTCTTGCAATGATCGAAGACAATCCAAGAAGGAGTGAATTAGGTAGTTAAAAAATTGGCCAATTTGTGAGTAACTTTTTGTGTGCATGCCCTCTTTTTCTAAAAGACCACACAATGGAGCAATTGATGAGAAAGTACAAGTGCTTGTGAGTAGAAGAGATGAGCAATTTATATATCAAGACAGTAAGTAAAATAGACAGAGGATCAAACCAAGTACCAAACTCCTCTTGAGTTTGAATATCACTTTATAGAGCAAGTTTTTTCAAGTTGATCGACATACAACCAATATTTTGTGTACAAAGGAACGATCACTTCCTCTTTGCCCCAAGCCACACTTGGTCAAGCAAGGAAGTTTTACTTTCACTCGGATAACCCTCACAAAGGTACACTATTGAAATAAATGAATCACACTAGAAAAGGTTATCGAAAATTACACAACTAAATGTACAAATCTTATTTGAGGAGTATTTTTCACACTAAATCACTATAAGATCTTATGTAGTCCTCAATGTGCAAAGTTATTTTAATATTCTGACCATGCTCTATTGTATAGGAGATTCCAGAATGCTTCATTAATACTTCGCAACGGATAAAAAGTAGCTGAAGAGTCAACTAGCCGTTGGAATAATGCGGACGTCCGGTGCTCCCTGTTTTGCGTCTGACAGCAGCAGTGAGTTTTGAGAAATTTTCTTCAATTCTATCGGACGTCCGGTATTGTCTTTGTGAGCGTCCGACAGCCCTTTCCCAATCCCCCCGAAGTTGAAAAGGATTTTTCCCCTATCGGACCCGGTCCCGGGGTTAACTTTTTCCATTTCCCCCGAAATAAACCGAGACAAAGCGTTTGAAAGTTCCTATCGGACGTGCCACATACTTGCATCCGATCGAGGTCATGAAGATAGGGAAAATGTCTTATTTCTTTGGACGTCGTGATGGAGTTCTTCATGCGTCCGAAATTGCGCAATGATAATCGAGGACGTCCGATCTGTCTCAAAAGCGTCCGACAGCATTCCAACAACTTTTGTTTTTTCATTGCACTTGATTTTTGAATCTGATTGGGTTGATAACTGAAAGTATATTCTTGAAGTGATATTACGTATCATCCATTTGTTTGCGTAAACATCAAAAGCATAGGAATAAGATCAACATTCTTGCAATGATCGAAGACAATCCAAGAGGGAGTGAATTAGGTAGTTAAAAAATTGGCCAATTTGTGAGTAACTTTTTGTGTGCATGCCCTCTTTTTCTAAAAGACCACACAATGGAGCAATTGATGAGAAAGTACAAGTGCTTGTGAGTAGAAGAGATGAGCAATTTATATATCAAGACCGTAAGTAAAAGAGACAGAGGATCAAACCAAGTACCAAACTCCTCTTGAGTTTAATTATCACTTTATAGAGCAAGTTTTTTCAAGTTGATCGACATACAACCAATATTTTGTGTACAAAGGAACGATCACTTCCTCTTTGCCCCAAGCCACACTTGGTCAAGCAAGGAAGTTTTACTTTCACTCGGATAACCCTCACAAAGGTACACTATTGAAATAATTGAATCACACTAGAAAAGGTTATCGAAAATTACAGAACTAAATGTACAAATCTTCTTTGAAGAGTATTTTTCACACTAAAATCACTATAGATCTCATGTAGTCTCAATGTGCAAAGTTATTTTAATATTCTGACCATGCTCTATTTATAGGAGATCAAGAAAGTGCTTCATTAATACTTCCAACGGATAAAAAGTAGCTGAAGAGTCAACTAGCCGTTGGGAATATCGGACGTCTGGTGCTCCTGTTTTTGGCGTCTGACAGCAGGCAGTGAGTTTGAGAAATTTTCTTCAATTCTATCGGACGTCCGGTATTGTCTTTATGAGCGTCTGACAGCTTTCATCGAGTTGAAAGGATTCTATCGGACGTCCGGTACTTCATTCCGATACCAGACAAAGAGTTTGAAAGTTTCTATCGGACGTCCAATACTTGCATCCGATCGAGGTCAGTGAGATAGGGAAAATGTCTTATTTCCTTTGGACGTCCGGTGATGGAGTTCTTCATGGGTCCGAAATTGCGCAATGATTATCGGACGTCCGATCCTGTCTTCACAAGCGTCCGACAGCATTCAACAACTTTTGTTTTTTCAATTGCACTTGATCTTTGAATCTGATTGGGTTGATAACTGAAAGTATATCTTGAAGTGATATTAGTATCATCCATTTGTTTCGTAAACATCAAAACATAGGAACTAAGATCAACATTCTTGTAATGATCGACGACAATCTAAGAGGGAGTGAATTAGGTAATTAAAAAACTGGCCAAGTTGTGAGTAACTTTTTGTGTGCATGCTCTCTTTTTCTAAAAGACCACACAATGGAGCAATTGATGAGAAAACACAAGTGCTTGTGAGTAGAAGAGATGAGCAATTTTTATATCAAGACAGTAGGTAAAAGAGACAGAGGATCAAACCAAGTACCAAACTCCTCTTGAGTTTGAATATCACTTTATAGAGCAAGTTTTTTCAAGTTGATCGACATACAACCAATATTTTGTGTACAAAGGAACAATCACTTCCTCTTTGCCCCAAGCCACACTTGGTCAAGCAAGGAAGTTTTACTTTCACTCGGATAACCCTCACAAAGGTACACTATTGAAATAATTGAATCACACTAGAAAAGGTTATCGAAAATTACACAACTAAATGTACAAATCTTATTTGAAGAGTATTCATTTAAATCACTATAGATTTATGGTAGTCTCAAATGTGCAAAGTATTTTATTATTGCATGCTCTTTTTGGATGAAAGTGCTTTCTCTCACATCAATATCACCGTAAAGTAGCTGAGAGTCAACTAGCCGTTGGGCATATCGGAAGCATCCGTGTACCTGTTTTACTCGGCGCTTGGAGCACATCGCGCATATATGCCATTTTACTTCTTCATTTTACTGGCCCGCTCCGGTATTTGTTTTGTGAGCGTCCGACAGCTTTCATCGAGTTGAAAGGATTCTATCGGACGTCCGGTACTTCATTCCGATACCAGACAAAGAGTTTGAAAGTTTCTATCGGACGTCCAATACTTGCATCCGATCGAGGTCAGTGAGATAGGGAAAATGTCTTATTTCCTTTGGACGTCCGGTGATGGAGTTCTTCATGGGTCCGAAATTGCGCAATGATTATCGGACGTCCGATCCTGTCTTCACAAGCGTCCGACAGCATTCAACAACTTTTGTTTTTTCAATTGCACTTGATCTTTGAATCTGATTGGGTTGATAACTGAAAGTATATCTTGAAGTGATATTAGTATCATCCATTTGTTTCGTAAACATCAAAACATAGGAACTAAGATCAACATTCTTGTAATGATCGAAGACAATCTAAGAGGGAGTGAATTAGGTAATTAAAAAACTGGCCAAGTTGTGAGTAACTTTTTGTGTGCATGCTCTCTTTTTCTAAAAGACCACACAATGGACAATTGATGAGAAAACACAAGTGCTTGTGAGTAGAAGAGATGAGCAATTTTTATATCAAGACAGTAAGTAAAAGAGACTGTATCAAACCAAGCACCAAACTCCTCTTGAATTTGACTGTCATTTTATAGAGGAAGTTTCTTCAACTTGATCAATTTACAACCAATATTTTGTGTACAAAGGAACGATCATTTTCTCTTTGCCCCAAGCCATACTTGGTCAAGTAAGGAAGTTTTACTATCACTTGGATAACTCTCACAAAGGTACACCATTGAAATAATTAAATCACACTAGAAAAGGTTATCAAAAATTACACAACTAAGAGTACAAACCTTATTTAAAGAGTATTTTTCACACTAAAATCACTATAGATCTCATGTAGTCTCAATTTGCAAAGTTATTTGAATATTCTGACCACGCTCTATTTATAGGAGATCAAGAAAGTGCTTTATTAATACTTCCAACGGATAGAAAGTAGCTGAAGAGTCAACTATCCGTTGGGAGTATCGGACGTCCGGTACTCCTGTTTTTTGCGTCCGACAGCAGGCAGTGAGTTTGAGAAATTTTCTTCAATTCTATCGGACGTCCGGTATTGTCTTTGTAAGCGTCCGACAGCTTTCATCAAGTTTAAAGGATTCTATCGGACGTCCGGTACTTCCGTCCGATAGCAGACAAAGAGTTTGAAAGATTCTATCGGACGTCCGATGCTTGCGTCCAATCGAGGTCAGTGAGATAGGGGGAATGTCTTATTTCCTTCGGACGTCCGGTGATGGAGTTCTTCATGCGTCCGAAGTTGCGCAATGATTATCGGACGTCCGATCCTGTCTTCACAAGCGTCCGACAGCATTCAGCAACTTTTGTTTTTTTCAATTGCACTTGATCTTTGAATCTGATTGGGTTCATAACTGAAAGTATAACTTGAAGATATATTAGTATCATCCATTTGTTTCGTAAACATCAAAACCTAGGAACTAAGATCAACATTCTTGCAATGATCGAAGACAATCCAAGAGGGAGTGAATTAGGTAGTTAAAAAATTGGCCAATTTGTGAGTAACTTTTTGTGTGCATGCCCTCTTTTTCTAAAAGACCACACAATGGAGCAATTGATGAGAAAGTACAAGTGCTTGTGAGTAGAAGAGATGAGCAATTTATATATCAAGACCGTAAGTAAAAGAGACAGAGGATCAAACCAAGTACCAAACTCCTCTTGAGTTTAATTATCACTTTATAGAGCAAGTTTTTTCAAGTTGATCGACATACAACCAATATTTTGTGTACAAAGGAACGATCACTTCCTCTTTGCCCCAAGCCACACTTGGTCAAGCAAGGAAGTTTTACTTTCACTCGGATAACCCTCACAAAGGTACACTATTGAAATAATTGAATCACACTAGAAAAGGTTATCGAAAATTACAGAACTAAATGTACAAATCTTATTTGAAGAGTATTTTTCACACTAAAATCACTATAGATCTTATGTAGTCTCAATGTGCAAAGTTATTTTAATATTCTGACCATGCTCTATTTATAGGAGATCAAGAAAGTGCTTCATTAATACTTCCAACGGATAAAAAGTAGCTGAAGAGTCAACTAGCCGTTGGGAATATCGGACGTCCGGTGCTCCTGTTTTTGGCGTCTGACAGCAGGCAGTGAGTTTGAGAAATTTTCTTCAATTCTATCGGACGTCCGGTATTGTCTTTGTGAGCGTCCGACAGCTTTCATCAAGTTGAAAGGATTCTATCGGACGTCCGGTACTTCATTCCGATACCAGACAAAGAGTTTGAAAGTTTCTATCGGACGTCCAATACTTGCATCCGATCGAGGTCAGTGAGATAGGGAAAATGTCTTATTTTCTTTGGACGTCCGGTGATGGAGTTCTTCATGCGTCCGAAATTGCGCAATGATTTTCGGACGTCCGATCCTGTCTTCACAAGCGTCCGACAGCATTCAACAACTTTTGTTTTTTCATTTGCACTTGATCTTTGAATCTGATTGGGTTGATAACTGAAAGTATATCTTGAAGTGATATTAGTATCATCCATTTGTTTCGTAAACATCAAAACATAGGAACTAAGATCAACATTCTTGTAATGATCGAAGACAATCTAAGAGGGAGTGAATTAGGTAATTAAAAAACTGGCCAAGTTGTGAGTAACTTTTTGTGTGCATGCCCTCTTTTTCTAAAAGACCACACAATGGAGCAATTGATGAGAAAACACAAGTGCTTGTGAGTAGAAGAGATGAGCAATTTTTATATCAAGACAGTAAGTAAAAGAGACTGTATCAAACCAAGCACCAAACTCCTCTTGAATTTGACTGTCATTTTATAGAGGAAGTTTCTTCAACTTGATCAATTTACAACCAATATTTTGTGAACAAAGGAACGATCATTTTCTCTTTGCCCCAAGCCATACTTGGTCAAGTAAGGAAGTTTTACTATCACTTGGATAACTCTCACAAAGGTACACCATTGAAATAACTAAATCACACTAGAAAAGGTTATCGAAAATTACACCACTAAGAGTACAAACCTTATTTAAAGAGTATTTTTCACACTAAAATCACTATAGATCTCATGTAGTCTCAATGTGCAAAGTTATTTGAATATTCTGACCACGCTCTATTTATAGGAGATCAAGAAAGTGCTTCATTAATACTTCCAACAGATAGAAAGTAGCTGAAGAGTCAACTATCCGTTGGGAGTATCGGACGTCCGGTACTCCTGTTTTTTGCGTCCGACAGCAGGCAGTGAGTTTGAGAAATTTTCTTCAATTCTATCGGACGTCCGGTATTGTCTTTGTAAGCGTCCGACAGCTTTCATCGAGTTTAAAGGATTCTATCGGACGTCCGGTACATTCGTCCGATAGCAGACAAAGAGTTTGAAAGATTGTATCGGACGTCTGATGCTTGCGTCCAATCGAGGTCAGTGAGATAGGGGGAATGTCTTATTTCCTTCGGACGTCCGGTGATGGAGTTCTTCATGCGTCCGAAGTTGCGCAATGATTATCGGACGTCCGATCCTGTCTTCACAAGCGTCCGACAGTATTCAGCAACTTTTGTTTTTTTCAATTGCACTTGATCTTTGAATCTGATTGGGTTCATAACTGAAAGTATATCTTGAAGATATATTAGTATCATCCATTTGTTTCGTAAACATCAAAACCTAGGAACTAAGATCAACATTCTTGCAATGATCGAAGACAATCCAAGAGGGAGTGAATTAGGTAGTTAAAAAATTGGCCAATTTGTGAGTAACTTTTTGTGTGCATGCCCTCTTTTTCTAAAAGACCACACAATGGAGCATTTGATGAGAAAGTACAAGTGCTTGTGAGTAGAAGAGATGAGCAATTTATATATCAAGACAGTAAGTAAAAGAGACAGAGGATCAAACCAAGTACCAAACTCCTCTTCAGTTTGAATATCACTTTATAGAGCAAGTTTTTTCAAGTTGATCGACATACAACCAATATTTTGTGTACAAAGGAACGATCACTTCCTCTTTGCCCCAAGCCACACTTGGTCAAGCAAGGAAGTTTTACTTTCACTCGGATAACCCTCACAAAGGTACACTATTGAAATAATTGAATCACACTAGAAAAGGTTATCGAAAATTACAGAACTAAATGTACAAATCTTATTTGAAGAGTATTTTTCACACTAAAATCACTATAGATCTTATGTAGTCTCAATGTGCAAAGTTATTTTAATATTCTGACCATGCTCTATTTATAGGAGATCAAGAAAGTGCTTCATTAATACTTCCAACGGATAAAAAGTAGCTGAAGAGTCAACTAGCCGTTGGGAATATCGGACGTCCGGTGCTCCTGTTTTTGGCGTTTGACAGCAGGCAGTGAGTTTGAGAAATTTTATTCAATTCTATCGGACGTCCGGTATTGTCTTTGTGAGAGTCTGACAGCTTTCATCGAGTTGAAAGGATTCTATCGGACGTCCGGTACTTCATTCCGATACCAGACAAAGAGTTTGAAAGTTTCTATCGGACGTCCAATACTTGCATCCGATCGAGGTCAGTGAGATAGGGAAAATGTCTTATTTCCTTTGGACGTCCGGTGATGGAGTTCTTCATGCGTCCGAAATTGCGCAATGATTATCGGACGTCCGATCCTGTCTTCACAAGCGTCCGACAGCATTCAACAACTTTTGTTTTTTCAATTGCAGTTGATCTTTGAATCTGATTGGGTAGATAACTGAAAGTATATCTTGAAGTGATATTAGTATCATCCATTTGTTTCGTAAACATCAAAACATAGGAACTAAGATCAACATTCTTGTAATGATCGAAGACAATCTAAGAGAGAGTGAATTAGGTAATTAAAAGACTGGCCAAGTTGTGAGTAACTTTTTGTGTGCATGCTCTCTTTTTCTAAAAGACCACACAATGGAGCAATTGATGAGAAAACACAAGTGCTTGTGAGTAGAAGAGATGAGCAATTTTTATATCAAGACAGTAAGTAAAAGAGACTGTATCAAACCAAGCACCAAACTCCTCTTGAATTTGACTGTCATTTTATAGAGGAAGTTTCTTCAACTTGATCAATTTACAACCAATATTTTGTGTACAAAGGGACGATCATTTTCTCTTTGCCCCAAGCCATACTTGGTCAAGTAAGGAAGTTTTACTATCACTTGGATAACTCTCACAAAGGTACACCATTGAAATAATTAAATCACACTAGAAAAGGTTATCGAAAATTACACAACTAAGAGTACAAACCTTATTTAAAGAGTATTTTTCACACTAAAATCACTATAGATCTCATGTAGTCTCAATGTGCAAAGTTATTTGAATATTCTGACCACGCTCTATTTATAGGAGATCAAGAAAGTGCTTTATTAATACTTCCAACGGATAGAAAGTAGCTGAAGAGTCAACTATCCGTTGGGAGTATCGGACGTCCGGTACTCCTATTTTTTGCGTCCGACAGCAGGCAGTGAGTTTGAGAAATTTTCTTCAATTCTATCGGACGTCCGGTATTGTCTTTGTAAGCGTCCGACAGCTTTCATCGAGTTTAAAGGATTCTATCGGACGTCCGGTACTTCCGTCCGATAGCAGACAAAGAGTTTGAAAGATTCTATCGGACGTCCGATGCTTGCGTCCAATCGAGGTCAGTGCGATAGGGGGAATGTCTTATTTCCTTCGGACGTCCGGTGATGGAGTTCTTCATGCGTCCGAATTTGCGCAATGATTATCGGACGTCCGATCCTGTCTTCACAAGCGTCCGACAGCATTCAGCAACTTTTGTTTTTTTCAATTGCACTTGATCTTTGAATCTGATTGGGTTCATAACTGAAAGTATAACTTGAAGATATATTAGTATCATCCATTTGTTTCGTAAACATCAAAACCTAGGAACTAAGATCAACATTCTTGCAATGATCGAAGACAATCCAAGAGGGAGTGAATTAGGTAGTTAAAAAATTGGCCAATTTGTGAGTAACTTTTTGTGTGCATGCCCTCTTTTTCTAAAAAGACCACCAATGGAGCAATTGGGATGAGAAACGCAGCAAGTGCTTGTGAGTAGAAGAGATGAGCAATTTATAATATCAAGACAGTAAGTAACAACGAGACAGAGGATCAAACAAGTACCAAACTCCTCTTGAAGTTTAATATCACTTTATAGAGGCAAGTTATTTCAGTTGATTCGACATACAACCAATATTTTGTGTACAAAGGAACGATCACTTCCTCTTTACCCCAAGCCACACTTGGTCAAGCAAGGAAGTTTTACTTTCACTCGGATAACCCTCACAAAGGTACACTATTGAAATAAATGAATCACACTAGAAAAGGTTATCGAAAATTACACAACTAAATGTACAAATCTTATTTGAGGAGTATTTTTCACACAAAAATCACTATAGATCTCATGTAGTCTCAATGTGCAAAGTTATTTGAAGATTCTGACCATGCTCTATTTATAGGAGATCAAGAAAGTGCTTCATTAATGCTTCCAACGGATAAAAAGTAGCT
>NW_020861596.1:0-17200 GCF_003713205.1 Coffea eugenioides
TGTGACAGCACCATCTTCCCCTAAGGCGAACTAAAAAGGTTAGCGAACTGCCTGCCCAACTCTCGCCAGGACTAACGAGCAGTTACCTGTGATCTAACACGTTCCGGAAAAATTAAAAGCGCGCTCAGACAAGCCAAAATCACAAAATAAGAAAACATGAAAATCGGAGTTGACAAGAAAACCGAATCTGTCCAAGAACCATCCAAACATCAATCAAACATGTACATCTTGCATTAAGCATTTACAAGCCAAAATAGCAAACAAACGTGATCCTACCAGTTTATACATGTACGGTTTGCAAATTACAAATCAAAAGAGGAAACGGATCAAAATACATTTATGGTTTCATTCATTGAGCAGCTACACAAAATGTATCTACAACTAGCTCAACTCGGCAACCAACTATCAAAGCCATTCCAAAAGTATTCAAATTCCTGTAAGGAAAACAAAAGGAATAGAGTGAACTTACGTCCAGTGAGATACTATCACTCAAGCAACCAAGTTCATATGAGCATCAGACCTTTCACCCCAATTCATTCAATAAAGAAGTAAATCGAGATCACACATTAATAAAATTGGTAAAAGGATATGGACGGCTCTCAAGAGCCCCTTTTCCTCGCTTGCATACTTGATCGGACCTCATTGACCCTCCGTCAATGTTTAAAGAGTAACCATCCGTAGGCTCCACTCTACTTACATTCCTTCCACCCAACATACCCTTACCGGATCCGAACTCCAAACAGTTTAAAATTGGTAATACTCGAGTATACCGGAATCGAGAGTCTCATACCACAAGATTCCATATAATAGTCCCCATGGCTCGTCGATTTTCACGACCAAGCCCTTGCCGGCTCGATTCAATCAACTACCAATGGGGTTGAGCTCAATAGTAACAGTAATGGCCGTTGGATACTCGTCCAAACGACACCAAAGCCAGTATTTCATGTACCATTTAAGTATCACAGGAAACAGTCATATTGAACATAAAGGTGAGAGTGATCAAGTACACTCTCACTTCAATCAATGTCAACGGTGCACATAACATTCAAGGCATCAATTTCAAATGTAACCAAGCCACATAGTAGCAAACAAGTGAGTAGTACACTCACCAAGCAAGTAAATGATATTTCATACACTTCCGGCCAAAGAGCGTCTTGAACCACCGTCACACCCTAAAACATTCAAATAAACACAATGAGACTTGAATACGAGTCATAAACCAATTCCACTTACTACCAAAAATAAGGCTCCATTAGAACGTATAAGTACTAAAGTAAGCTAGGGAAAGTCCGGAAATGGAAGTTAAGCTCTAAGACCTAAAAACAGTTTTGACGTCATTAAGCGTATTGGACACAACCGGCACTACGATCATCGGATGGATGTACAATATACACCATTTCAAATCTAACAGAAAGGGCTACAATGTTGAAGAAGGCCACTCAGTCCAGTTTGTAGTGCAACTAAGTCAAAAGTTCAATGTACTAAACCAGAACTGCATAAACAAGTTAACGAAACGTATTCTGGTTAAATAACCATAATTCAGGTTACCAAAGTCCAATTCAAGTGATTCCAAAGCCATCTGAAAGCTAAGATACCAGGCTATATTTCTTAAGAAGACATCAACAACCAAATCAGTAGTATTCCTGGACAAACTAACCAATTACCAAAGCTGATTACCAGGTTCGGACGGAAACAGGGAAGCAGGGGTATTTTAGTCTTTTCACTGGCTACGTTGCTCTGATTGGCCTGAAATTTTGTAGGCAACTATAAACTATCATTCCCTACAACTTTCATGTTTTAAACCAAGGCTATTTCGGCCTTTAACTAGGCGAAAAAGTACCGGGTAGAATGGGTTCAATTGCAACCCTAATTTCCGAAATTTCCTTTCAAAGCGGAAATTTTCCGTAAATAGCCACAATTTACACCCTAAGGCTTCATTCTAAACCATTCCCAACCATCATCCATGGCCACACAATATTAATCATATGAAAACAGAAAAATCATGAATAAATATAAAACTTCACCAATTTCTACCAAAAATCATGAAACAACACCTAATATCATCACTTCATCTCACATAAGTCACTAATTAAGCATTATTGAGAAGAAAGAGAGGTCCCTTAGCTACTCACCTTAACAACCCAAGAAAGGGAGCAATTTAGCACCTTAATCTTCCAACCCACTTCACTAATCACCTCACAACTACTAAGAGAAGGATTTTTATGGAGAACTTTCAAGTTTAATTGGTTGGTTTGTTGGATTGAGCAAGGTTTGAGATGAAGAAAGTTGAAGAGTTTTTTCCCTTTTCTCCCTAGCAAGGTTCGTCCAAGAGAAGCTTGAAATGAAGAGATTTTTTGGTCAATTTTTGGGTTTATTTGGTAAAATGGTGAATAGTGGTCAAAATGTAAGAATTACTCTCCAAGTGACACTTGTCACCACCATTAATGCATGGCTATCCTTTTGTCCCTCTCACCCTAATCCATTTAGTAACCTCTAGTTATCTCTTAACACCTGCTAAAATAAACCCGGTATCCAAAACTTGACCTAACTGGCCGAATTTTACCGAACTTTTCGCACTAGCGGGTCCGACGTCCGGTATACGCTCTTAATTTCTCAAAAACTAACCGATACTAGAAAAATCATCTAAAAACTATATTTACTCATAAAAATTATCTGAAAAATTTTCCTAATAAAGAAAATGCAGAATAGCATGCAATTAAATAGAATAAAACCTAGAAAATGAGAGAATTTACGGGGTCTCACACTCTCTCTCCCTTAAAATAATTTCGCCCTCGAAATTTCTCATCTTGACTCACGAAAAGTTCAGGGTATTTCTTTTGCATCTCTTCTTCCACCTCCCAGGTAGCTTCCTCTACCCCATGGTTTCTCCACAGGATCTTAACCAACGGAATCTGCTTGTTTCTCAGTTCTTTAACTTTCCGGTCAAGCAATTGTACAGGTTTCTCTTCGTAAGCGAGTGATTCATCTATTTCGATTTTCTCTGGCTGTAAGATATGGGATGGATCGGGATAGTACTTCTTAAGTATTGAGACGTGAAAGACATCGTGAATTCTAGAGAGACTTGGCAGCAGCTCTAGCCTATATGCTACCGCACCTATCCTCTGCAGGATCTTGTAAGGTCCGACGAACCTCGGTTGCAATTTCTTTCCTCTACCCGCCGTGACGCTCCGTAACGGTGTAACCTTGAGGAAAACACGGTCTCCAACTTCGAACTCCAAGTCTTTCCTTCGATTGTCCGCATAGCTCTTTCGTCGGCTTTGAGCTGTTTGGAGTCGTTGACGTATCAATTTGACCTTTTCTCGAGCTTCTTCCAGCCATGGAAGAGTTGCTGGATCCAGTGCCTTTCTCTCGCCAACTTCGTCCCAGTAGATCGGTGACCGGCATTTTCGTCCATATAGTGCCTCGTATGGAACCATTTGAATCGACGAATGGTAGCTATTATTGTACGTGAACTCTACTAAGGTCATGTGTTGACCCCAGTTACCTCTAAAATCCAGAATGCAGGTTCGTAACATGTCCTCGAGAGTTTGGATTATTCGCTCCGATTGTCCATCCGTCTGAGGGTGATAGGTAGTGCTCAAGTTGAGTTTAGTCCCCAGAGTTTCTTGGAATTTTTGCCAGAACCTAGATATGAAACGGGGATCTCTATCGGAGACGATGCTGACAGGAACGCCGTGTAGCCTCACGATCTCGTCCATGTACATCTGAGCCAACTTGTCCATGGAATACTTCATGTTTACCGGCAAGAAATGGGCTGACTTGGTTAATCGATCGACGATCACCCAAACGGCATCGTGTTCTCGTTACATTCGCGGCAAACCCGAAACGAAGTCCATTGTGATGTTTTCCCACTTCCACTCGGGTATCTCAAGGGGTTGTAACAAGCGCGATGGTTTTTGATGTTCCGCCTTAACCTGTTGGCAAACGAGACATTTTTGCACGTATAAAGCGATTTCCTTCTTCATATTATCCCACCAATAGGCTCCTTTTAGGTCTTGGTACATCTTGCTACTACCTGGATGGATTGTATACTTAGACCGATGAGCTTCCTCTAAGATCTCCGTTTTTAACGCTTCATCTTTAGGCACCACCACTCGATTTTGGTATTTTAAAATACCTTCAGGACTAAAGTTGAAGTCAGTTGATTCTCCCTTTTCCACCTTCTCTCCCCATTTCCGCACCAGTGAATCTTCCTTTTGAGCTCCTTTAATCCGCTCCAAGAGGGTGGAGGTTACCTTAATGTTGCCAAAAACCACCTTATGACTTCCAAGGCAGGATTTCCACTCGCAAACGGATTCTAACAAATCCCACTCTTTAATCATTAACCCTGCTACCTGAACCCTGCGACTTAAAGCATCGGCCACTACGTTCGCCTTCCCCGGATGGTAATTGATAGTGCAGTCGTAATCCTCCAGAAATTCCATCCACCGTCGCTGCCTCAAATTCAATTCCTTTTGAGAGAAAAGATACCTAAGGCTCTTATGATCTGAATACACCTCAAATGTTACCCCATATAGATAGTGCTTCCATTTCTTCAGAGCGAAAACAACCGCGGCTAATTCCATATCATGGGTTGGGTAGTTCTGCTCATGGGGTTTTAACTTCCTCGAGGCAAAAGATATCAAATTTCGGTTCTGCATCAGCACACACCCTAGACCTTCCCGTGACGCATCGGTATAAACGACAAACCCGTCTCCTCCATTAGGCAGGACTAGAACTGGTGCCATGGTCAACCTGTTCTTTAACTCCTGAAAACTCGCGTCACATTTGGCATTCCAAATGAACCGACCATATTTCTTTGTCAAGTCGGTTAGAGGACCGGCCAGTTTGGAAAAGTCCTTGATGAAACGCCAGTAATACCCCGCTAAACCTAAGAAGCTACGAACCTCGGTGGGGTTTTCTGGTCTCTTCCAGTTAGTCACGGCGATACAGGTGGCTCCAAAGCCAGATCGTTTGCCATGTGTGACCTCCTGCCGACACTCCGTCGACCTCAAATAATGGTCCGTAGAACTTCACTTGTACACCTACCGTACACCTTATCACCCTCTCTGGCCAGGCACCTCACAAACTTGCTCGAGCGAACGAAATTGAGCTTGGTTCACAAGCTCGGGTCACAAACTTGGTCCACATAATCGGTGAACCGGATTCACAAACTTGGTGACCTCAAACCAGGTTGGACTAACTTCGACCAAGCCCTAACCGGCTCGAATAGTCCATCTAGGTCATGAGATCGGGCCCCAAACTCACAAACTTCACAAAATTTACTCAAAAGTCACCCCGAGCCACAAGCTCAAGGGGTTTAGTTCCAAAATGATTCATATACATATGCCATATACAAATGTGTGCGTAAATTAGGGTTTAGGTCGAGTGCGATAAAGTACACCCTCGCCTAGGTACCCTTTTCATACATATCGAAACACATAAGCAACTAACACATAAGAGCGGCCTGAATACTTACACAACGAACAAAAGAGCAAAAGTATGAAATTCGTGCCGCGAGGAGTAGCTAGTAGGCCCCACCGGCTCCACCTAGCTCACCAACGTCTGAAATTGAAGATTGTGTCACAATATATCACAAACGGCTACTAACATACTTAAAACAAGCAAAATGGCAAAATTGGCACATGCAAGTGCGGAAACGGCACACGGAAACGGGAATGGCGGCCTAGCCATTTTGCCGTCAAAACTGTTTTGAGTCTAATCGAAGCTATGAGTATCGGATCAAGGTACATGAGGTACCGTTGCGAAGCTAAGAGAAAAGTATATACCTTTCATGAAGACCCCTAACTCCGGATCTGAACAGAGATGGGTCGAAAGTGCAGAAAACCGTTCCAGGAATTCGCACTCCAAAGTAACGGACATGGTATGTTTGCTGGACTATAACTCCCAGCTCACAAATCCAAATCAGGAAATTCCAAAGGAATTAGAAAGCCGAGACATAAGGATAAAACTTTGATGTTTTGGCCAAGACCTGAATCCACTCAGAACAGAACGAAATTTGAGTGTCAAAGTACCCGTCAGAACTGTCCAGATTCAAAGGCAGTTCTGACGATTGATCTTGTTTGGGTCATAACGGAAGCTACGGAACTCGGATTTCGACGCACTTTATACCGTTTCGAAGCCAAAACCAAGATCTACATTTCTTATGAAGGAGTCACCACCCATATCGTACGGTATCAAAACCGAAAAAGTCACGGGCAGAAGCTAAACTAAAAACGCACAGAACCTGATGTTCAAAACAGGCTTGAGTATTTCATCTATAACTCATGATACACTAATCCGTTTGACCTGAAATTTTACAGGAATATTCAGGACTTAAGAGGCTACAATGTTGAAGAAGGCCACTCAGTCCAATTTCGAGTGTAACTACGTCAAAAATGTAACATACTACACCAGAATCGTAAAACAGGTTCACAAACCGTAGTCTAGTACAAACATCATAAAACAGCCTACATAAGTCCAAATCCAGAAATTCCAAAGCCATACGAAAGCTTAGAAACAGGGCTACATTTCATTAGAAGACCAGAACAACCAATTCTGAAGCAATTCCCGACCAAAACAACCAATTACAGGCGCAATTCTTACATTCGGGTAAAACCAGAACAGCAATAGTAATTTCGACTTTTCTCATTTCACACTACTCCGATTGACCTGAAATGTTTTAGGCACCTTTAAAATGTCATTATCTACAACTTTCATGTTTTAAGCCAAGGCCAATTCGGCCTCTATCTAGGACTTAAAAATTCGGACAGAATGCTCCCATAAGAACCCTAGGTTTTTCAATTTTCTTCCAAAACAGAAATTGGTTGCAATCTTCCACTTTTTCTACCTTCTAGAATCATTATATACCATTTCCAATCATCATACAAGGCCACACCCTCAAATTCATATATAAACAGAAAAATCACCAATAAATGGAAAACTTCACCACTTCATCCAAAATCAAGAAATAAACCACAAAATTCAACATTTTAACTACCACTAAGCACAAATTAAGCTTCATTAGGTGAAGGAGAAGGTTCATTCACTACTCACCTAGTAAAACAAGAGAGGGAGAGTTGCTTGACACCTTAGCTTCCCAAAACACTTCACCAAACAACTCACTAACACCTAATGAAGAGGTTTTATGGAGTAGAAACAAGTTTAAGTGATTGTTTTGGAGGATTTGAGCTAGATGGAAGCCAAAACTTTGAAGAGTTTTCTTTCTTCCTTTGCTAGAGAAGGCCGGCCAAGATGGAGAAGAAAAGAGTGAATTTTTGGTAATTTTTGAGATATTTTAACCAAATGGTAAGACAAGGAATAGTAGTCTTACTTAAGGACTAATCCAAGGGTGACACTTGTCACCTTCATTAATGCAAGTCATCACTTTGTTCCCTCTCACTCTAATCCATAAAGTATCCTCTAATCATCTCTTAACACCCGGTAAATTAAATCCAGTATCCAAAACTTAACCTAGTTGGCCGAATTTTTCCGAACTTTTCGCACTAGTGGGTCCCACGTCCGATATACGCTCTTAATTTCTCAAAACCTATTCGATACTAGAAAAATCATCTAAAAACTATATCTGCTCCTTAAAAATATCTAGAAATTTTCCTACTCACGAAAATGCAGAAAACAAGCCATGAAAAATGCGAAAACCTAGAAAATGCAAATTACGGGTTCTCACACTGTCACATATATACTTATGTGTTGAATTGGGCTGATTTAAGGAGAAATGAAGCCATGATGGCTGGAAAAGTATCGAATTAAGGAGAGGTTCTGTCCAATTGTTTAGGCCGGGTGGTTCCTTCAAGTTGGGTTGATCTTGGTAAAAATGAAGGGTTTTGGGGGTTGTTTGTATCCCTAGGACCAACTGTCATCTTTTGCTCAAAAGTCACATTTTTATTCTTTTGTACTAGTACCAAACCTGGAAAGGCATACGACTTGTAGTCGAGCCTCATTTATACATTCCATTTACCAGGTTTGTGGATGTACGAACTATAATTGTTCTATCTTGGTTATTTTAGGGTTTCTTGGCGATTAAATCCACTTTGGGTGAAAGCTTTTGAAGTATCTGTACTGGAACTGGTGAGTGTACTGTAGACACCAAATTTATACTCTTTTATTTATTTACTATTTTTTGTTTAATTTATCTCAAAATTTCATTTTTTAGCATTTTGGACATCAAATCTTTTAATTTAGTTTCATTTGTTAATTTTATTTAAGCATCAAGATTTTTCGGAAAAGAGAATTGCTCACAAAAAAATATTCTTTAAATTTTTAGATTCAATTTATGAAGGTTTGTTGTTTATTTATTTTGTTAAAAAAAAAAAAAGAGAGCTCATGCACCATGCTGCACTGGATCCAAGCTCCTTCTCAATATTTCATTTTAAGGCAGAAGCATGAAACGGAAAAGAACAGAAATTGGCAGCGGTTTCTTTGATCCCAACCTTATCCAAAATGCCATCCAATGGCTCAGATCTTTGGTAATAATCTACCCTTCATCCTCACCTTTGAGGTGAGGGTTTTAGGGACTTAGAGGGTTCCTATAAAAGGAAAAACAGCCGCAACAAACGAGGGGGGCCTGAGAGTGAAGTATGATAAGGTTGGCGGCTAGGGTTGGGAGCTGAGAGTGAAGTGGGGACGGCTAAAAAAAAGGAGAGCTGGAGGTGGCGGCGGAGAAACGGAGCTAAGGAAAGAAACAAAGGAAAAGAGCACTGCGGGAGAGAAAAAGGGTGACGGCAGGAAAAGAAAAAGGAGAACTAGAGAGAGCTGGGGGGTAGTGGCTGAAAGTTGAACGAAAGGAAACCAGGAAAGGGTCTAATGGCGGCTGGAGAGATGCAACCGAGAGAGCTAAGAAGAGAGGAGATGACGGCTAGGGTTTGGGGTTTGGAAACAGAGTAAAAGAAACAGGCTGAAAAGAAAGAAAAAAGGGGAATAGTTGGCGGCTGGGTAGAAAGAGCTAGGGAAATCGGATAACAGTCAACGGGGGAGTGAGGCTTACAGCAGGAAAAAAAAAGCAGAGGAAAAAGAACAACGGAGAGAATAACAGGCGAAAGGAAAGAGAAGGAAATCTAGAAGGGGAGAGAGCTTGAGAAAACGCCGAACAAAGCAGAAAGAAACAGAAAAACCAGAGAGAATGAGGGGGCAGATGAAGTAAGAGGTTTGGCGGCTAGGGTTTGAGAAGGCTAGGAGGGCTGGATAAGCAAAAATAGAGGAAAAGAAAAGAAAGGGCAGGCTAGTGACGGCTGGGAGGTTGAACAACGGCTAGGTTTTGATAGAGAAAAAAACTAAGAGAGTGAGAGAGAGCTGGGGTTGGCGGCTGACTAAGAAAAGGGAAGAGAAAAACCAGGGAGCGACCGAGAGGAGTAAGGATCTGGGGAGGACGGCTGATAAAAGAGGGACGGCTGGTTGAGTGAGGAATGGAGAAAAGAGGAATAGCGGGAGGCTAGTTAGCGGCTGGGCTAAGAAAGCAGAGGAAAAGTAAACCTACGGATAGAAAGGAGCTGCAGGCTGAGTGCAAAGGAGAGCGCTGTAACTGAGGGGATTCGGAGAAGGAGGTTGGAGACGGAAAATCAACGGAAGGAAAAAAGCAGCCTAGAAGAATTTCTTCCAAAGTCAGAACCTTTTCCAGGGAGCATCTTCACGGGGCATCAGATTTGGATTGAAGGTAGCTCTTGTTTTCTTGACTCATGTTTCGTTTATATCGGCATGATTTTTCATTACTGTCCCAGAAACTGGTATGGAGTGATGACTACCTTGGAAATCTGCATGCGTTTTTCTTTTCCTGAATGCATTAGAGATCGCTGTCGCCAACTATTTGAAGGTGTTGTCGGATAAAGTTACATTGGAGTCAGGATTGGTCAGGTTTATTTGCTTACCGAGATGAATTTACCAAAAATTTGGAAACTTTCATTGCTGAGTTCACTGTTGTGCGATTTGTTTTGTTTCTTTTCTATCCGTTTGGCCCTCCGCTGGTTTCCCACTTTTTTTCTGTACAGCTTGCATTCGTTCGGTCTTGCTGATTTTCTTTTACTTTCATTTTTGTTTACCCGGCAATCTGTTGAAACCTCTTGGTGCGTTGTTTGAGCCTTAAATGTTTTTCTGTAAAACCCAGAAACCAGCAATAGGAAAGCAAAGTTTGAACCATGCTGCATTTCTTTTGTGTTTTCTCGTTTCTTGGCTTGGTCCCTACGGGTTGGGATGGTTAGGGGATAGGTAGTCATGCTTAAGCTATGTTAAGATTTATGTTTGAAGATGTGTGTGAGCTTGATTAAGGAATGATGAATTCTGTGCGACGTTTCGGCTTTCCATCCATGCGAGTGTCAAGCTGCAAAAAATTTGCAGCAGAGCAAAGGCTGCTGCACCTACTGTGCTGTCTTCCTTTTTCCGTGGCCATTCGCTAGGCTTCAGCCTCTTCTAATTTGTTAGTTATGTCTGGTGCGGAAAGGGGGTAGTGGAAGATGGGTTTGAGTTTGCATGTTTGAGTCCTTAAAACACTTGAATCATGTTCGAATACTTTGCTGAAAAATGAACAACCAAATTGCCGATCCATTGTTGTATATTCTTCCAGAATTTTTTGCATGATCTCTTTCTAAGATTTCCGCTTGTTTCGATGGTAGTGATTATGTAGTTGCTTAGCCTAAAGTTGTAGGGTTGGTTTTGAAAATGTCTAATCAAAGTTGTAAGTAAGAAATCTGCATTTTGGAGACGGAAAGTGCAGCAAATTTTTTGGTTGCAGCCATTTCATCCGTAGTCTTGCATGAAGTATTTTCAATGTTTGCATAATTTCCTCCTATGTCTTTGCTTGTTTGGAGGTCAAATTTATGTCTTGTTGTTTAGTTTAAGGTTTGGGATGTTAGATCAAGAAAACTTTGGTTAAGGTATGTGTTTGAATCTGAATCTGGTGTTGGAAAGTGAAGCAAAGAATGTAGCAGTTTTGTTGGTCTTGTTGCAGAAAGCCTTCTACGTGATTGCATGGTTTTGCATGCAAAGCAACTTCTGAAAATTTCACTTTACTCCTCTTGGCTTCTAGCAATGCTAAAAGGCCCAATTATGTTCCAATTTCTTGCAATTAGGTCCTAGAGTAATTGCGTTTTGAACCATTACTTGACCTTATTGTTACTCTTGGATCTTTGAAGTTCTAAAAATATTTTAATTGGACTTGAATGATGGGTTAATGTTTGCAATTAGGTCCTTGGTAGTTTTCTATTTTTGAGATATGATCAATAATTTACTCTTCTTGGAAGTTATGCATTATTTGATTTCATTTAAGTTAAAATTGGGAGGGATTTGGTGATTTTGTTTATACCTTAATATTTAATTGGTGCCTTGACCCTTTTATTGTTTTGAAACTATTTTTCCTTCATTTGATTACCATTGCAAGGGAGGTACACTCTATCCCTTATTTTAACTTTACTTGGCCTTATGTGTTTATGTGATTTATGTGCTCAATTGCATGCCTTTTGAATGTTTTCATTTTTATTTATTTATTTATTTATCCACTTTATATGTTTTAGTTATTTTTCAATTTCGATCATTTGAAAGGCACTTGAATGCCAAAGTTGTAATAGCTAGGTTGTTATTTTATTTATTTTTATTCCGTTTCCCCTGTTAGATTGTAGTAGGCTTCCCCCGAATGTAATGGTTAGGGCTTTATTTGTTTTATTTGCCTTATGTGCGTTTTGCATGTCTATGTGCTATGTGTTACTGCTTTCTTAGAGTCTTGCATCTAGATATCATGCTTATGTGTTATGTGCTATATGTGATTCATGTGTTTACATGCTCTTATTAGGTCTTACATGATTTATTTTGATCGTAACCGATGTGCGACGTCACCACACTAGTCCAATGCTAGTTGTGGTCAATTTCTCGATACTACACTAGTCCAACGCTAGTTGTGGTTCCCTTGTCCGATTTCTCACTAGTCCAACGCTAGCAAGAAAATAGAAATAAGGGCTAGTCCAACGCTAGACCCGTAGGAGCCCTTTCGCACGTTAGATCATGATCGTGTGATAAAATCACTTCATCTCATGCATATCTTTATTTTTTAGGGCCTCTTTCACCATATTGCATGACACTTTCCTTATATATGTATAACCCTTCCCCATATTTTCCCTTATATGTATATTACTTGCCCCTTTTGTATGAAACATGACATTAGACTTGCATCTCATATAAACATTAGAATTAGGTTAAGTCATTTGCTTGATTAGGTTAGGGATACCCCTTGGATATGGGATATGGACGAGTTTGGCTTTTCTAGCCTTAGCACGCTCGTATTCCCTCTATTAAAGGGAAAATTGAGTCACGAACATTAGTCCCCCGTACCCGACATGATGCACTCCTTTAAGACATGTATATTTGTATAATTATTTTATTCCTTCTCTTATCTTGGAGTCTCATATTTTTGCATTATTCGTGACCTCTCCAAAGAGTCATTATTGGGCATCACAATTAATGTGATTGGCACCACTCAAGCTTTGAAGAGAAATTTTGCCCCCCGATGCCCCCTAGGTCTAGGTTTTGCATTCATATAGTACGTCCAAATGTGATACATTTTTAGGTTAAATTAAGAAAATCTTTGACTAAATCACACAACTAGCCTTGGCTTGGTCGAAAGGGTGCCTCAGATTTTATCCTTGCCTTCCCTTTCTTTAAATGTGACTCCCGAACCTTTTTCTTTGATTTACGTAGATTAGGAGTCGTTTAAAAGGGGTTTTTCTACCTTTTCCTTTGAAAAATTCATTTTTTAGGTGACTTGGTACACCTTAGCTCTATACCAAGTGGCGACTCCGATTTTGTTTTAAAAACCCTTTTTAAACTATTATTTTGGATCAAATCGTCTCATTTTCAAGTCCCATTTAGACCCGTGCTCTTTATTCATTTTTCGAATCAAAAATTCACTTTTTAAACCATTTATTTATTTTTCTTATAAAAAATGGGGCGCGACAGCTGGCGACTCCACTGGGGACATAGAGAGTCCGAGCAAATTTGATTTAGTCAATCTTTTTCTTCTTTTAACCTTTCCATATATCGCATTTGGATGTTTAGGGTTGCATTTGTTTTCTTTTTTAGGGTTTTTGCATTTCGCGCGTATTAACTCACTCCCTCACCCATTTGGTGTACAATTGATTTGATGGATGAATGGTTTATCTATGTGATCCCACGATTTGCATTGCATTTGGGTGGGGGACATTACCCTAGAGCCTCGCATTGGTTCTCAATCCCTCCCCTCCAAAAAGGAGCACTAGCATACGTCCATACGCTTTATTATTTATCCCTCATTTATTTTTCTTTTAGTGGCTTGTCATGCCACTCCACCCTATTAGGATTAGGCGACCTACTTGGACGTGTGATCGTGACACGACGTGTGCGTAGCATGATCCAAGGGGTCACTCAATCTTCCGCTTTAAGCTTTGGGTTAATAGCCTGTAACTTTTAGTCGAAGGTTGAGGATTTTTGATAGATTCACTCAGACATGTAGCCGTAACACGACGTGTGCGTAGCAGTGTATGGGGAATCGCTCGAGCCACCGACAAAGAACCTTGGGATTGATGACCTTTGGTTTCCAAGTCTGAAGGCTCGAGGACCTAAAACCTATCGAGTCTAGATGCATTAGTGAGCCAATACCTCATGCATCCATGATAGTTTACTTAGGGTAGAGTCTGTCTTACCCTATTAGGGACACTATTCACAAGGGGAGGGTTCCAACCCCTCTTTTCCTTTTATTTCATTATCTCTTTGTTTTGCTTTGCTACAATATGTTATGTGTATTTATCTGATTAAACTAACTTTTTTTGGTTTTTGTCTCCATTGCATTCATAAGCCCTAGAAAATAAGAGTCTTGGCATGGTACTCTCTAGGAGCCTACTTTATTTGATATGACACGTTTAAATTCAATGCTTCGCATTTGCAGCATGAATACATTTCATTTTAGGCTCACCCCGGCATATAAAGGGTTCCTTGAGGTCACGTTTCATTTGTGTACTGCATATTTACTCGCTTTGATAAAATGGCATCACACATAAACCCTAGAGGGAATGCCATTTAGGGGATCCCACTTCAGGAATAAACCGCCCTGTGTCTCGGATACTTAATCCAAGGAGACTTGCACGTTTACATTTTGTACCATCAAAAGGGGTAGTGCACAAGGTAAGGTAGGATCCGATCATTTTCATAGAGCGATCTTTGGAATATGAGCGTCTAATAATCACTTTTTGGCCATTTTATCAAAATTGGTAAAAATCCCTTGCGTAAAGGACATTAATTTGAAGAAATTCACCAATATTCCCTCACTGTTGAGACGATAATTAAATTGAGGCCAAAATTTGATATTAGAAGGCTCATAGACTAATGCATCGCAATAAATTTTTGAAACTACCAATGGATAGATTGATTTTTAATAAGTTGTCAATTCCATTCAATCCGTTGGACCGTTTTATTCATCAATTTCATCCAGTCCATTTTATCAATTTGTTCATTTTTAGGGCAACCTAGTCGATTTTAAATTTATTTGACTAGTTTACCCATTTAAGGGCAATCTAGTCGGTTTTGAATAGATCACCAATTTCATTCAATTCATTTGATTAGTTCTTAGGGCAATCTTATCGATTTTGAATAAATCATCAATTTCGTTCGATCCATTTGACCAGTTTACCTATTTTTAGGACAATTCGGTCGATTTTGAATAAATCATCATTTCACTCGATCTGTTTGATCAATTGATTTCATTCAATTCATTTGATTAGTTTAATTCATTTTCAGGGTTATCCATTCAATTTTGAATAAATAATCAAATTTCATTCAATTCGTTTGACCAGTTTACCCTTTTTAAGGTAATCTAGTCAATTTTGAATAAATTATCAATTTCATCCTATCCTCTTGACCAGCTTATTCCTTTTTAGGGTTTAAGTTTAAGGTTCACTGAATAAACTAGCTGAGACATGTAATCCTTTAAAGCATAGATTTTTTCACACATCATTTTATGTGTTGATCAAAACAAGCAATCCATTCGGACTTTGTCCTCTTTTTTGGGACAAGTGTCCCCTTCCCACTCCAATTGGTCAATTTTTCAAATTATTTTTCACTCAATAAGTTGATCAGATCCATCAGGTATTGTATAGTGCCTACCCTAGAAGATTGCATTTTCATGATAGGGCAACCCTTGGCGCAAAAGGGCTCCCCCATAAGACACGCATACCGATTTTATGATTTTGCTTACTAACTCTGGGTATTTTCTTCTTTTATTTTTCCCCCTCCCCTACATTTATAAAAGAGATTTCAATTAGGTGAAAATATTCTTTCTATATTTAATAACGATTTTGTCAAATAAATCCTGGAAAATTTCAAGTATTACTTGATTCTTGGGCAAGCCCTACAATGTAAATTTGGAAATTTATCTGAAAGCGCTCGTGTAAAACATTTAAGAGGTTTCATTGCTCAAAGGAAAAGAGGGGCTATTAAGAGAGGAAAGTGTGTATACATGTGTAAAGGAGTTCTTTAGAATTTTTCTCATATGTATTGCTTTTAAAATTTTTCAAACATTGGCAATAATGATGAACTTGTTTTGTATATACTCGTGTACATTTCATTCTTTATCGAGCTCATTAAGAGATTTCATGATGAATTTTTAGAAATAAGCTCAAATTGAGATTTTTTCAACCTCGTGCCTGAAAATTCACACTAGATTGGTGAGTGGAGCTATACAATAAGAGTGTTCGAGATTAGAAGAAAGCATTCAAACTGATTGGTCTGCCTCGAAATATCCAATGCAATACCTTTTCTCCTTCACTGTACAATTCATATTTTGCCTACTTCTATTAGCCCCCCAATAAATCCCCAAAAATCAGTCACATTGATTGACAAATTACAAATTGGGACAATCTTTGTTTGGAAAAATGCCCACTGGTCTAACCAGATTCAATTCACATCTAAGTGAAAGCAAAAATGTACATCACTTCTTCTTTGTTTTGAAAATTTGGAATGATACTTCAAGCGTTCGTTTCTCTATCTATACAGATTTTATCATTTGTTCTCCCATTTGAGCCTTAAAAGAATAATTTCATTTCAAATAAGGGCCTTAATGATCACTACCCTACATTGGGAAGATTTTCAAAAGGGAATGGATTCTCAACGAGCAATTCGTTTACTTGGTTTTCATGAGGCGTAAGAATGATACTTTGGCCATCGTTTCTACAACCTAAACACTGCTTATCCCTTGCATCCTCATTTGAGCTAAAATTGGTGATTCTTTTCAAAGGCACTTATGATCGCACCCCACAATGGGGAAGGAGATTAGAGAATTTGGAAAAGGGAAGAAAAAGCATAAAGACTGAAATTAAATTGGAAAATTTTGATTCTACCATTACTATCTGGGCTTCAATTTTGACGGAAAAGAAAAAGGATGAGTTTTGTCCGACGGACCACTTATGGATGAACAAGAGTCTTCCTCACTCAATTAATTCAGATACATACAATAAATTTCGCATTAATGAAAGCTTCCTTTCAGGGTCAATGTGAGGAATGGAACAAAAGTCAGGCCGTCTTCTTTTCCAATCAAACATTTTATCCCTAGTTATCCCTTTTGAACCTTCAGAATAAACTATTTCGTTTGGCAACCCCTGAGAATCGTAAACCCCACATTGGGGTAAATTGAGTTTTGAAAAAGGAGGGAAAAGGAAAACCCCAAATTGGGGCAAAATTAATTTTTTAAGACAGGCCGAAAGAAAAAAATGAAAGAAAAGAAAATCTCGGTGAATGAAACGACCGAAGGCCAGAAAAGAGAAGAAAGAAAAGAAAAGGAGAAAAATGAGAGAGAAAAAGAGCCTCAATTGAGAATAAACTGGGGCAAGTTATGATTTAACCCTAAAAAAGGGTTGATATAATAATGCGATCTCAAATCATTTAAATCACTTTTGAAAATCCGCTTTCAAACCTTAACTTTTCTAAGCACCCCACCAGACCCCATTACAAAGCCGAAAGTCCTGACTTCCATTCTTTGCAATATCTCTGTTAAGAAACTTTCTAATTAATTGGCAAGTGATGCGCATATACCGATGCTAGGAAATTGTTTAGATATATTTCTGAATTGATTAGTTGTGAAGTTGACATTACTCATCGTCTGAAAATCCGCCAGGGCACCTTTGAGAAGAAAAGAAAAGGAAAAAGCAAAAAATAATTGCAAAGGAAATGGAAAAGA
>NW_020861596.1:25090-56278 GCF_003713205.1 Coffea eugenioides
TTAAATGGTACATGAAATACTAGCTTTGGTGTCGTTTGGATGAGTATCCAACGGCCATTACTGTTACTACTGAGCTCAACCCCATTGGTAGTTGATTGAATCGAGCCGGCAAGGGCTTGGTCGTGAAAATCGACGAGCCATGGGGACTGTTATATGGAATCTTGTAGTATGAGACTCTCGATTCCAGTATACTCGAGTATTACCAATTTTAAACTGTTTGGAGTTCGGATCCGGTAGGGGTATGTTAGGTGGAAGTAATGGAAGTAGAGTGGAGCCTACGGATGGTTACTCTTTAAACATTGACGGAGGGTCAATGAGATCCGATCAAGTATGCAAGCGAGGAAAAGGGGCTCTTGAGAGCCGTCCGTATCTTTTTACCAATTTTATTAATGTGTGATCTCGGTTTACTTCTTTATTGAATGAATTGCGGTGAAAGGTCTTATGCTTATATGAACTTGGTTGCTTGAGTGATAGTATCTCACTGGGCGTAAGCTCACTCTATTCCTTTTGTTTTCCTTACAGGAATTTGAATACTTTTGGAATGGCTTTGATAGTTGGTTGCCAAGTTGAGCTAGTTGTAGATACATTTTGTGTAGCTCCTCAATGAATGAAACCCTAAATGTATTTTGATCTGTTTCCTCTTTTGATTTGTAATTTACAAACTGTACATGTATAAACTGGTAGGATCACGTTTGTATGCTATTTTGGCTTGTAAATGCTTAATGCAAGATGTACATGTTTGATTGATGTTTGGATGGTTCTTGGACAGATTCGATTTTCTTGTCGACTCCAATTTTCATGTTTTCTTATTTTGTGATTTTGGCTTGTCTGAGCGCGCTTTTAATTTTTCCGGAACGTGTTAGATCACGGGTAACTGCTCGTTAGTCCTGGCGAGAGCTGGGCAGGCAGTCCGCTAACCTCTTTGGTTCGCTTTAAGGGAAGGTGGGGCTGTCACACAGGTATTGGTTCTCGATTTCCCCCTTCATTCGAGGGTTGCCTATGTCCACGGCCCCGGCCTCGTCCACTACGAGTTCCTTCCATTGGATTAACTAATCTAGGCTCGAGGCGCGAATCCAATATACAAACTAGCGAGGTCAGTCGGTCAGATATATATATAATACATCCGAATCAATTCAATAGCAAATATACATATAACACGACTATATCAAACAAATCACACAGTAACAGTCAGTTTGATACAAGCGAAGTAAATCCTATGGAAGTAAGGGGGGCATACAACAGTATGCACTACGAACTGGACTATGAGTATAAAAACAACTAACGAAAAGCTTCCCCCCCAGGGTTCCATCTGTAATCTACAAGAAATCACAATTTATCCCTTAGGCAGGGTTAATCATCCACGCATCATATAAAGTTTCGTAGAATCAGATGTCTAATTCGCCCAAGTCATTTCTAACCTAGGCTTTCATCCCATTTCGTATTCGGGTACAAGAATCCAAAATAAGATAATTCACCACTCGAGCTGGCCAGTCCCAAGAGTAAATCATCTACATTTGTAATTCCTACCTGACATATGTATCTATAGTCTCCAAGTACCAAAATACTGTTTTAAAACCTATAATACACCGTGATTCTTGCTTATGCTCAAAAGTGTCCTTAGTCCCTTACACTTATTCACATGAGCGAGACCACAACACCACTAGGTCCCAAGCTCACTCCGCGTAGAGACCACGCGAAGCAGCTCTGATACCACCTGTGACAGCCCCACCTTCCCCTAAGGCGTACCAAAGGGGTTAACGGACTGCCTGTCCAGCTCTCGCCAGGACTACTAGCACGGTATACACAGTTTAAAACGTTCCGGAAGGTATTAGCGACCTCAAACGAAGCAAAAATCACGAAACGAAAATGAAAAATCGGAGCCGCACATGAACAGTGCCGGCCACGTCACAATCCGGCCGGATTTCCGGACGGATTCTTGGCCGGATTGGAGGCAGTAGCCAACTGTCCGGTTTCAAAAATTTCCAAGGCAATCCGGCCAGCAATCCGGACAAGTTCTGGCCGGATTTGCCTCTGACCTTTCCCGCCAAAAATTTTTCTTTTGCCGTTTGAAATTCGAACCTGTCCGAAACCCAACCAATTACCAATCAAATCATATAAACCTTGAAATTGAACCTTTACAAACCAAAATAACACTTGAACAATACCAAACACGTTTATACACATATAGTTGCAAATTTACAACTCAAAAGGGAAATGTTGGGTCAAGATACATTCAAGGTTTTTCCAACCATCGAGGAGTTGTACAAAAGAATATATTAAACTATCTCAACTCGAGCTTCAAAATCACAGTTCCAAAAGTGGTTCCCTGTAAGGAAAACAAGGATAACGAAACGGGGTGAGCTAGAAGCTCAGTGAGGTACCAAAAGTATAACAGTAGAAATCATGAGAAAACACTTTTAGGGCACATATACACATCAAGTAAGAGAAATGAATGAACACCACAATTTAAAGGATACAGGTGGCCCTCAAGAGCCAAATCCCAGTTGCAATACTTGATCCAGCCTCGTTGACTCTCCGTCAACGTTTAATGACACGCTCATGTCCGTAGACCCCTCTTATGTCAAAATCCCGTTATCCAAACATACCCCTTACCGGGCCCGAACGCCGAACAATAACAGGAATGGTAATACTCGAGTATACCGGAATCAAGAGTCTCAATACCCAAAATTCCCCAGGAACAGGCACCCATGGATTGTCAATTACCTCGACCAAGCCCTTACTGGCTCGACTTAATTAACTCCAAATGAGGTTGAGCTCAAGTTAACAGTAAGATCATTGGACACACTTCCAAACGATCTCATAACAAGCGCAAGTAACAAGTTCAAGTTCATAACAAGTACAAGTAATAGATTCCAATTCATTCAGTACAGGCAAGAGAACGAGTGTGATAAAGTACACTCTCGTCTCATTCAGAATAACAGAGTTCATAGTTATCCATGTCACACATTTCAAGTATAGATGAACCAATTAAACAACAATTCAGGGGAGTGGTACACTCACCAGTTAAAGCAGAGTTTCAACCAAGGTAGAGCTCTAATCACCAAGAAATCCTAGAATAGCCAAGGTAAACAATTATGGGTCCCATAGCCACAATTCTAGTAAATGAAATGCACAAATGAGGCTCAGCTACAAGTCGTAGACCTCGGCAACTAATTACTCATGCAAGGGTGCAAAACATGATTTCGAAAACAAAAGGTAATATGAAAACCTAGGGCTTGAACAACCCCAAAAGCCTATCTTATATATATCCCAAATCAAACCAAACTAGAAGGAATCCAACATCCCCAAATTTTGGACAGCATATCCCCTACAGTTCCTTATTTTTCCATCCTGCAAGCAACACCAATTCACCTCAAACCAACCACATACACATTATAGACTATAGAATACACCTTTCGGTACAATAAGCACAACTGAAGCTACACTTATCGGATTGAAACGAATCTTATGGCGTTTCGAAGCCAAAACACAAACCTACATTTATTATGAAGTCCTCCAAAGCCAAATCATGCATTTTCATTATCAAAAATGAAAATATCTACGAAAACAGAAATCTGTCTGCGAAACAGGGTTCCTGGGCAGTTGAGGGTATTTCAGTCATTTCACAGGCTACAATGCTCCGATTGAGCTGAAATTTTGCAGGCAGCTATTAACACCATTTGCTACAACTTTCATGTTTTAACCTAAGCCTGATTCGGCCTCTAACATGCTCAAATAAAGCCGGCTAGAACAGGGTAGATTGGAACCCTAAAGCTGAAATTTTCGCACAAAACTGAAATTTTCCACAAACAATCGTAACTAACATATACAAGCTCCATTTTACACCATAACAAGCTATCATACCATGATTAAACCATAATCATCCCATAAAATTAGAAAATTCTCCATTAAATCAGAAATTTAACAAACACTAGTTAAACCCACGAAATCTTCCACAAATTAACATGTTAAGCCACTAGCAACCACTAATCTTTCCTTATTAAGAACAAAAAGGAGATTTTTTAGCAACTTACCTTTACAACTCAAAAAAGATGGCAACTTAGCACCTCCACTTCTAAAACCACTCCACCACCTTCTTCAATCCTTCCTAACAAGAGGTTTTTTTGGAGTGATTTGTGATATTAATGGTTGGAACTCAAGATTTGGCTTGAATTTACAAGACAAAATGAAGGTTTTTCCTCTCTTTTTCTCTCCTCTAAAGTCGGCCAAGAAGCATGAAGAATGAAGATGATTGTGGTCAATTTTCGGTATTTAGTAAAGGTGATGAATAGTGGTCAAAGTCCACCCTCTAATGGTTTCATGACACTTGTCATTTCCTATGCTAAATCTTATCCTTTTGTCTCTCCATACATATTAATCTAGCTAACCTCCAATTATCTCCTAACACCTAGTAATTTAATCCCTTAATGCAAAACTTAACCTAATTGGCCGAATTAACCGCACTTAACGCACTAGCGGGTCCCACGTCCATTCTACACTTTAAATATCTCATGAACTAACTTATACTAGAAAAATGATTTTAAAAACTATTTTTACTTATACAAATATCTATAAAATTAATATAATAATGACAATATAGAAAACGTGTGCGAAATTAAGAAATTTTCGGGTTCTCACAATATTCAACACCATAACTCTTTCACTAGGTTTAAAGTCACCCAAATACAAGGCAATTCTAGCAATGTAACCATCAAAATCCAAGTTAGAAGCCAGAACTAGTTTTAAAAACAAATAGATAAGCAACAGGTTTGACATCTACCGATGTTTTGGTCACAATTGCAGTTACACTTATCGGATTGGGGCAAGGTTTATGGCGTTTCGAAGCTAATACATATACCTACATTTCTTATGAAGGCCTCCAAAGCTAAAACAAGCATTTTTAGGGTCACAAAATTGAAATCTCAACGAAAACAGAAAACTGTCCACGAAACTGGGCTTATGGGCAGTCAAGGGTATTTCGGTCATTTCACATGCTACAGTGCTAAGATTGAGCTGACATTTTACAGGTAGATAGCTAACTCAATTACCTACAACTTTTATGTTTTGAGCAAAGGCTGATTCGGTCTCTCTCAAGGACGAACATGCAGTGTAAAATCAGGGCAGATTACTAACCCTAAGCTGGAATTTAGGTACACAAGCTGAAAATTCCTTTAGGCAAGGTAAACCAGCCCATAAAACCTCAATAATTCATATAGCAAAGCTATCAAAACATGCACAACTCTCAAGCATCACATGTGATCAGAATTTTCACCATAAAACTACTTCAAACCATAAAATTTTCTCACAAAGCTACTAAAACTACAACCTTAAGACACCAATTTACACATATATGAAGTAGAGGGGAGTTGCTAGCCAAAGTTACCTTAAACCTTATGCAAAGAGGCTGCCAACACCTTATCTTCCCAAATCACTCCACAAAACCCCTTAAGCTTCCTTAGAGATCCACTTTTATGGACTAGATTGCAAAACTAACGGTTGAAACTCAAGATTTAAGCCAAGAATGGAGGATGAAGTTGAAGCTTTGCTCTCTTGTTCTTTCCTCTCCATAAATTTCGGCCAAGACAATGAAAATGGAAAGAAATTGGGTCAAAATTTGGTTTAGTAAAGGTTAAGACAAGTCCAAGTCAAAGTCAAGGTCCAATGTTTCAAGGACAAATGGCATCCAAGGGTTAATCCTCATCTTGTTGTCTTCCAATGGATATTTATCTAGCTAACTTCTAATTGTCACCTAGCACCTTGTAAAATAATATCCGTTTATACAAATCATCAACTAATCGTCAAAATTTTATCGCATTTAATGCACTAACGGGTCCCACGCCCATAATACACTTCAAATTTAACATAAACTAACTTATACTAGGAAAATGATTTAAAATCTATACTCACTTATAAAATCTTTGGAAAAATTAATATAGTAAAATAAAGTGAAGAAAATACATGTGAAATAAAAGAAAATAAAATAATATAAACTAAGGAAATTTTACGGGTCCTCACACTCTCTCTCCCTTAAAGAAATTTCATCCTCGAAATTTTTCTTATCAATGGGATCCATCAAAATCTAAGGTAACCAGCGGCTCGTACCTTCTACGTCCTCGGACGAGTTAGGAACCTGATGGTGCTCTAGGGAATACACCAGAGCCGATACCTTCGATCCAGTCCTTTCCCCCTTTGACTATCAAGGGTTGGTCTTGGTTGGTTGCTGGGTCTCTTTTCCTTCGCGCAGTCGAGCTGGATAGTTAGCAATCCGATGATCGGCGCTCCCACAGCGCAGGCATTTTCCCGCTTTCTTCCAACAATTCCCTTCCGTATGATTTGGCCCTCTGCAATATCCATAAGGACTACGAGTAGCAGAGATCGAACCTCCCGGTAAGACACCACTTGACACCCCCGGTTGTCGTACTCCCCCGTTTCCCTTTCCAATCTTAGGGGGTGTACTTGTATCCTCATAGCTGCGGAGCTATCTACCCATGAAGGCCCTTTCCTGGCTTGCAAGTTTTCTCAACTGTAACCTCGCATTTTCAACCGTGGGCTTCTCCACAGCATCTCCACAGCATCACTAAAGGCGCTAAGTTGGGCTACAGCCAGGTCCTTCTGAATCTCAACATTTAGTCCCTGGACAAAACGCCTTATCCGCCTTTGCTCGGTTACAATCAGTTAGGGTGCAAACTTAGATAACCGAGTAAATTGACTCTCATACTCGGCTACGGTCTGGGTTCCTTGACGAAGCCGAATAAATTCATCTTCCTTCTTTTCTTGGATTAGAGGTGGGAAAAACTTGACGTTGAATTCCCTCATGAAATTCGCCCACGTCCTCGGTGTTTGTTCTCATTCCCATTTAAGCCTTATGATATTCCACCAAGAATGGGCTGCTCCCTCCAGTTGGAAGACAACAAATGTCACCTGCCTCTCTTCAATGTAGTGTGACGCGGCAAAAATATCGATCATCTTTTCCAACCACCTCTCAGCCACGTCAGGATCAGGGCCTCCGAGAAATTTTGGTGAGGAGAACTTCTGAAATCTTTCAAGGGCTCTATCCTCGCCCTCTATATGGTGGCAAGGGTTTCCATGTTGAGGATTAGGGTTTTGGCCCTGGTGTTCCACTATATGGGCTAGCAGATCGGTCATGCGCTGGATAGCAGCGGCTACTTGAGCATTTGGGTCGACCCTAGGTTCAGGATTTGGTTCAGGTATTGGTTCTCGGTTACCCCTTTCATTCGAGGGTTGCTTACGTCCGCGCCCACGACCTCGTCCACTACGAGTACCCTCCATTGGTCTAACCAATCTAAGGTCAAAAACGGAAATATAACATTAAAGATAATTATAGGCATAAGCAAGTAACAAGAGGTACACACAGATCAAAAGCATATATACATAACACAACTTTATCAACAAATCAAATGGTAGCAGTCAGTCAGATACAAGCAAAAGGAAATTTCATGAAAGTATCAGGGTCATCAAAAGTACTATATACTAACTAGGTCAAAGGTACAAAAGCAACTAACGAAAAGCTTTCCCCCTCTAGGGTTCCGTCCATAATCTACAAGAATAACACAATTTCTAGCTTAATCAAGGTTAGTCATACTTCATAACATCCGAACAAATCACACGAAGTTCCATAGAATCACATTTCTAGTTCGCCCAAGTCATTTCTAACCTAGGCTCTCATCTCTTTAGTAGCCGGGTACAAGAATCCCAAATAAGATAATTCACAACTCGAGCCGGCCGGTCCCAAGAGTAAATCATCAATATTAAAGATTCCTACCCGACATACATATATATCTTCCTCAGGTACCATGATAAAGATTTTTACACTTATAACGTGCATGGTTCATCGCTTATGCTCAAAAGAGCACTTATACCTTTAGACACATTCACGAAATCAGGACCATAACACCACTTGGCCCAAGCTCACTCCGCGCAGAGACCACGCGAAGTAGCTCTGATACCACCTGTGACAGCCCCACCCCCCCTAAGATGAACCAAAGGGTTCGGCGGACCGCCTGGCCAGCTCTCGCTCGCTGGGACTACGGAGTCGAATCTCACAAACCCTATATTACGTGCGATAGAATCCAAAGAAAATGAACAATTGGAGACCACCATGACAAAATATAACTTACCAAACCATACGGTGATACGGAACTTTGATGAAACACCTCAACAAAAAAAAACAGGACAATGAAAATGAAAACGAAACGAAAATGGCCACGTGAAGTTGTTCGAATTCAGGGCAATGGCTAACCCAAAATTTTTTCAAATGCCGCGCTCGCCCGATCGTCCAACGGTTATAAGAAACGTTCACCAAAGTCATAGAAGCATAACATCTCAAAGGAATACACTTTTTAAAAAAAAAAGGTTAAATACTTATATACATTGGAGTCTTGAACAAATTAACTAAAGTACAAGCCAAAGTATTCATACTATTCAAAATACAATTAGGGTTTCGATTGCAAAAGAGCTTAACAAAAGAACCTGTACACTAGCTCGACCCCTTCTTCCAAAACCACGATTTCAAAGTTTGTCCCCTGTAAGGAAAACAAAGATAACGGGAAAGGGGTGAGCTTACGCTCAATGAGGTACCAAAATAATAGCAGTCAAGAATCATGGAACTTCATGTTCAATTAGTCACATGTGCCTATCAAATAGGAAATTAAACAAACACTTTAGACAGAAAGGATACAGGTGGCTCTCGGGAGTCCAAAGTTTCCATTTGCAGTACTTGATCCAAACCCGTTGACTCTCCGTCAATGTATAAAGAACATCCATATCCGTAGACCCCACTTTACACCAAATTTCGTCCACCAAACATACCCCTTACCGGGCCCGCACACCTCAACAGAAACAGAAGTGGTAATACTCGAGTATACCGGAATCAAGTGTCTCAATACCCAAAGATTCCCAGAAATGGACTACCGTGGTTCGTTATCTAATCGACCAGACCCTTGCCGGCTCAACTCGAGTAACTAGCCACAGGATTTGAACTCAGAGGTCACAGAATAGTCGTTGGACTCAACCCTTCAAACGACAACAGATTAAGCACAGATAACAGAGTCAATTGTACACAATAAATAGGCATACATATACGAGAACGAGTGTGATAAAGTACACCCTCGTCTCAAACAAAATAAAAGGATAGTACAGTAATTCAAATCACAAATTGCATGTACAGGAACCAAGTTACGCAACAAATGAGGGGAGTGGTACACTCACCAGTTCCAGTATAGATACTTCAAAAGTTTTCACCCAAAGTGGCTTTAATCGCCAAGAAACCCTAAAATAACCAAGATAGAACAATTATAGTTCGCACATCCACAAACCCAGTAAATGGAATGCATAAATGAGGCTCGACAACAAGTCGTATGCCTTTCCAGGTTAGGTACAAGTACAAAAGAATAAAAATGTGACTTTTGAGCAAAAGATGATAGTTGGTCCTAGGGATACAAACAACCCCCAAAACCCTTCATTTTTACCAAGATCAACTCAATTTGAATGATGTGAGGACCCGTAAATTTTCTTTATCTCATAATATTTTATTTATTTTTTTTGCATGCATTTTCTTCATTAAACCCTATTATATTGCTTTTTTCGAGATTTTTATAAGTGAATATAGGTTTTAAATCCATTTTCTAGTATAAGTTAGTTCATGAGAAATAAAGAGTGTATATTGGACGTGGGACCCGCTAGTGCATTAAGTGAGAGAAATTCGGCCAATTTGATTAAATTTTGCCTAAAGAGATTTAATTCCTAGGTGTTAGGAGATAATTAGAGGTTACCTAGATGGATTAACCATGGGAAAACAAGAAAATAACTTCAAGCAACAACAAAGTGCCAAGTGTCACCACTTAGTCAAAGTAGACTTGCCTAACTTTTGCCTAACTTTCTTTAACTTTACTAAAAGACTAATTTTGACCCAAATCATCTTCACTTCATCACCTCCTTGGCCGAACTCCATCTTGAGAGAAAAGAAAAGAAAGCTTCAACCTTTCATCTTCCATTCTTGCTTAAATCGTGAAAACCAACCGATTAACTCTTGAATTAGTCCACAAAATCGACTTGCTAAGGGAGTTTGACGGACTTGGTGGAGTTGTTTTGGAAGAAAGACCCCTAAGCTACTACCTTTCTTGAAGAGTTAAGGTATTTTGCTTGAAACTCACTCTTTGTTCCTAATAATGGTCAATTGGTGACTTATAGTAGCTAACTAGTTGATTTTACGAAAGATGTTATGGATTAGAGTGGAGTTAACTAAATTTCTGATTTTGTGAGAATTTTTTGTTTTCCTACGATGGATATGGTTGGCCTTGAATTGATGGACCTAAATTGTGTTAAATGGATCCCTTGTGTGCTAATTGTGATTGTTTGCGGAAAAATTTTGGTTTTATGCGGAAATTCCAGTTTTAGGGTTTCAATTTGCCCTGTTCTTCCCGGTTCTGTTTGACCAGGTTAGAGGCTGAATTAGGCTTAGAATAAAACATGAAAGTTGTAGGAAATGATGTTTTATAGCTGCCTGAAAATTTCAGCTCGATCGGAGCACCGTAGTATGTGAAATAACCGAAATACCCTTGACTGCCCATAAGCCCTATTTTCGCGGACAGTTTTCTATCTTCGTGGAGATTTCAATTTTTGACTCTGAAAATGCATGATTTAGCTTTGGAGACCTTCATAAGAAATGTAAGTATACGTCTTGGATTCGAAACGCCATAAGATACACCTCAATCGGACTTCGGTAGCCTGAGTTATTGTCGTTTAATCATAGTGCGGTTAACTAGTCTGATTGTGAGATACTGGTTCTGTAATTTGACATTTTGACCTAGATACACTATGAACTGGACTGAGTGGTCTTCACCAAAGTTGTAGGCCTTTATCTTAGCTTCGAAACGGTATAAATTTTACCCCAATCGGATAAGCGTAGCTTCAGTTGTGTCTGTTCCGCTAAGAGACATCAAACCTGCTATTTAGCTTTTGTCCTTACAACTTGATTTCTAGTTGCATTCCTAGACTTGCTTTGTATTTGGATGAACTTGAGCCTAGTTGAAGGACTATTGTATTGAGATTTTTTATGTGTTAAATTGGGCTGACTTGAGGAAAAACAATGAAGCCATAAATGGCCGGAATATAGCAAATTACAGAGGGCATGCTGCCCAAAATTTTAGGGCTATGCGATTCCTTCTGTGACGGCCCCACCTCCCCCTGGGCGTACCCTAGGGTTTAGCGGACCGCCTGCCCAGCTCTCGCCAGGACTCACTCCCTCGTATCACGTGCATACAATCGTCGACAATAAATAACATCGCAATTCAAGCTTATAATTTACATTGATGCACAATCAAGATACAAAACCTCAATATACCCAAACTGGTTCAAAGTGTATATAATCCAGATACAAAACATTCTATTCGAGTAATAGCGCAAGTACAAGTCAAAAGTCAAAAACAACTAGTCTACGCTAGTCTTTACATATCTCACGCCTCGCTCGTACCCCTGAAAGGAAAACAAATGGAGTGGAATGAGCTAAAAGCCCAGTGAGGTTCCAAATAGCAAATTGACCATTATTTATAAGTACAAGTTTTCGATATAGCAAAGTGACGAGCATGAAGAGTTCATAAAAGGGTGCAATAACACGTCAAGTAGCAATCTCAAAATGAGCGAGTGTAAAAGTTTGTCAAAATAAACAATAATCCAATAAGCAATAATCATTCTAAAGCATAAGGATACGGATGGCTCTCAAGAGCCAACTTCCATTCATCATCAGGAGCTTGATCACGTAATAGTTGACACTCCGTCAACTTTCAAGTAATTAACCAATCCAGTAGAACACCACTTACACTACTCTCCGTCCACCATTCAAACCCCCTACTGGGCCCAAAATCCTCAATAAACACGGGTGGTAATACTCGAGTATACCGATTAGTCGAGGAGATATCACTCCACTCGACAATCAAGAGACCCAGGGTTTGTTACCCAATCGACCAAGCCCTTGCCGGCTCGACCCGAGTAACTTGCCGCAGGGTTTCTGGAATTCCAGGAAGTGCGCACAACATAAACAAGTATATCAATTCAATTTCAACAATAAACAAGTATATATCAAATAAGGGCAAGTGCGATAAAGTACACTCTCGCCCTAACAATTCACGTATACAACGTGTAATCACATTGGTCACGTATCAAATACAAGTATCAAGTTCAATTCGGTATTTGAAAGCACTCACCAAAATGAAGTGCCCCTAGTAATCACGTCTGGTTTATACTCCGGGTTCAGAGTCCAAATCTGCGATAAAACTCAATTTGAGAACTTTGAAACATGACTAAGATTCGAAACTTAGACGTTTCGTTCAGTAAGAATCAAGAAATGGAAATTCACTTGGAGAATATTCGTGAAACACTCGCTCGCTTTTCAAACTTTGTAACATTTATACTTGGAAATGCCATTTGAGTCGAAAGTACAAGGAAAACATATTTCGAGCAATCATTATTTTATTTTCCAAGGGTACAAGTTCGGCCAAGTCCTTACTTATATACCTCGGAACAAGAAGATGCAAGTATCCTAGATAGTTCAAGTAGTAATCACTCTTAACCCTTACTCAAGTCGCAAGTATATTTCTCTAGTCCTCGAGCGTAAATTTGGGCAGCATGCCCTTTGTATTTTCCTATTTCCAGCCATTTATGGCTTCATTATTTTCCTCATTCAAACCCAAAGGTACACACACAACAATCTAATTTCAATAGCCATTCCATAGGCTCAAGACAATACAAGGACAAAAATCAAACTAATAACAAGTGCGGAAATGAGCTTTAGTAAAAGACAGATTTGATAGAGTTTTGCGTAACGGACACAACCTAAGCTACGCTTATCAGATTGGGGTGAAAATTATACCATTTCGAAGCTAAGACGAAGGCCTACAACTTTCATGAAGATCACTTAGTCAAATTTCCAGTGTAACCCAGTCAAATTCCCAATTCACAGAACCGACTTCCAACTAACTAGCTAGTTAACCATACTACATTTAAATGGCCATATCTCAGGCTACCAAAGTCCGTTTAAGGAGTTCTTTGAGGCGTTGAAAAGCTAAGACAGAGTACTAAAACTTTCATGTTTTGGAAAATGGCTAAATCAGCACGGATCATAGTGAATAGACACGGTCAACTAGATGAACTGTCTAAAACGGATCACTGGAAACATCCTAGGGCAGCGAGGGTATTTTGGTCTTTTCACAGGCTACGTTGCTCCGATTGAGCTAAAATTTTGTAGGAAACTATAAAACATCATTCTCTACAACTTTCATGTTTTATGATAAGCCTAATTCGGCCTCTAACATCACGAACTGGAACCGGACAGAACAGGCTACATTTTTCCAGAAATCTGGAATTTTTCGTTTTCAATGGAAACTTTCTTCATTTCTTGCTCCAATCATCACCACAACCTCTTATATAAGCTTAGATACAACATATATTATCCATACAACAAGTTTAGGCAGAAAATCATCAAACCCTAACTTACATTCATCACCTCAAATTCATCCCAACAACTTGGATAACTACTAATCTAACCAAAATATGAGTTATATAACAACTTAAGCAAAAATAAAAGGACCAAAGCCATGGTTAGACCTTATACCTCAACAAAAGAAGCTTGCAAGAGTAATACTTCACCTCCTCTTGAAATTTTTGTTTCCCCTAGCTTCCCAAGGTCACAACTCACAAATTAATCGGTTTAGAATTTTGTTTCCTCACTTGGATGGCTCAAACTCAAGATGAAGGAAGGTTGTTTCTTGCTCTCTCTTTCTCCTCTCTTGTCTCGGCCAACCAGCAGAAAAATGAAGGGGAATGGAGCAAAATGGAGGATAAGAAGGTTGGACTTTTGGCTTGGTCAAGTGGCCATAGGTGAGTGACACTTGTCACCACCAAAGCCAACCAAAATTTCTTTTTCTTTCCTTGCATTTTTAGCCCTAAATTTCGGTCAAAACCAGCTGGAAATAAGGAGATATTTTGCTCAAATAATAATGATCTTGTATGGTAAGAAAGTGGTGGTCAAGTGGTGCGTTCAATCGGTAGTGCACGGTACATGTCGGTTCGCACCGTTTTTCTTTAAATCACACGTACTAGGGTTTTTACTTCCTATTCACTAACTTTTTATCATTGTTTCTAATCACATATTATTTCTCACCTAAAAGTCACTCTTAAGTACCAAATTTGATCCTTACTCCATACCGAAGAATCACCCTACGAAAAAACGTGAAAACCCTAACTTGCTCCAACTTGAAAACGAAAAGTGAAAACCTTTACTTTCATGTTCATTTGCACTTATTGTGGGGTGATTGGGTGGTAGGACTATTATAAAATCATAATTTCCAATAAAAAGGGCATTTTTAAGAAAACGTGAGGGGTTTTACAATTTCATAAATTGAATTTAGGGTTTCGGTTAAAATATGAGAAATTTGAGAAAACCGTCAGTCACAAATGAAACTAGGGTTTTGATTAGACTTTATTTCTAGAATTTAGGGTTTCTAGTCTTTAAAACAAAACAATATCTTAAAATAAAAATAAACTAAAGGAAGCATAATATTTTTTTTTCTTCTGAAACTAAACAACAATAGTATCCTAAAAGTTGGGGTATCACAGTAAGTGTACCACTCGCATGAATTGTTGCTTAACTTATTTACTTGTATATGCAATCTGTGACTTCTATTTATTCTAGACGAAACGAGGGTGTACTTTATCACACTCGTTTCTCTCATCTGTTTGTTTTGGTTACTGTATACGTTTGAGTCTGTTACTTGTATATGATTTGATGTCGTTTGGAGGTTTGTATCCAACGACCCTACTGTGACCTCTGAGCTCAAACCCTGTGGCTAGTTACTCGAGTCGAGCAACCAAGGGCCTGGTCGATTAGGTAACGAACTCTGGATCTTCTATTTTGTCGAGTGGAGTGTTATCTCCTCGACTAATCGGTATACTCGAGTATTACCATCTCTGTTTCTGTGTGGTGTTTGGGCCCGGCAAGGGGTATGTTTGGTGGATGAAAATTGGTGTAAAGTGAAATCTATGGTCATGGTCGTATCTTCAAACGTTGACGGAGGGTCAATGAGTTTGGATCAAGTATTGCAAAGGAGGAAATTGGCACTTAAGAGCCATCTGTATCCTTTTACTTCCGGTTTAACTGCGGTGTTCCTCCCCCTTTATTTGATTGATTACAAGTGTATTTTCGTGATATTTGAATGCTTGATCTGTTGGTACCTCATTGGGCGTAAACTCACCCTCGTTATCTTTGTTTTCCTTACCGGGGACATAATATTTGAACCATTATTTTGGAGAAAAGAGTTGAGCTAGATATAGTTATTTTGATTAAGCTCCTCTATAATGGCAAACCCTAATTGTACCTCGATACATTATGGATATTCTGGCTTATATTGCCAGTTGACTGTTGAACATTTCAATATATCTATATGAGTGTTTAATCATGTATGTTAAGTGTATTTGATTGGATATGTACATTTATGTGGCTTTAGTGAACTTTACTTGTATCCATTGGGAAATCGGGTGAGTGAGGAGTTTGAATGAGGAAAAAAAATTCTGGCGGAAAACTTTTCTGAGAATTCGGCCGTATATCTAGCCATATCTTGGCCGGATACTTCGCCGAATTTACAGGGGATGAAGAAAAAAAATGTTGTTGCTCTCTGCCCTGAATCTAGCAGGCAATCCGGTCAATTCGGCCGGATTGTGACATGCATTTGCTCTTTTCGTTTTCCATTGGAGCGTTATATCGATGTTCTTCTACTCCGTTTTGGTTGGTAATCATGTTTTCGACTTAGTGGTCCTAGCGAGAGTTGGGCAGGCAGTTCGCTAACCCTTGGGGTCCGCCCTAGGGGAAGGTGGGGCTGTTACTGGTGGTATCAGAGCCTAGGTTAAAAAAGACTTGGGCGAATTAGAAATTTGATTCTCAGGACCTTTGGGGAATGTGTTAGGGTGTCACTAAGTATGATTACCCTGTCGAAGATATAAACTTTGTTATCCTTGTAGGTTATGGACGGAGCTGGTGGAGAGGGCAGAGGTGAGCCGTCTCAGAGGCGCTTTCGCATTATAGATTACGAGGTGAGGCGTGGAGGACCGATCTGACGTTAGAGTATTGCTAGCCAGACTTGACGTTATAGCCATTGCCAGAACTATTCTTAGATGAATCATGTGGTCGTAGCGGTACTAGAGCAGAGAAGGAGGCTCAGGCATGCCACTACTAGGGATCAAACTGAAATGCTAAGGTTGAGGGGCATCATGAGGATGCAAGCAGATGAGATTCGGGAGCTCCAAGGGGATATAGCCACGGAGGAAGAGAGGACAGATGCTCTTAGGGAACAGTTACACGTAGCTAATGACCGTCTCACTATGATGGTCAGGGAGGTTAGAGACTGGTTCGAAGGCATTATTAATGAGTGTGAGGCGTTAATCCAGGGAGTGGTTGGCGCTAATGCACCTGTAGAGGGTCAGGGCAACGGAGCCCCTAGAGAGGGAGAGTCCGTTGGCTTAGTCGGGAACTTGGTTAGAGCTCCTTTGAGCCATGTTTTGATCCCATGTGAGAGATAGTTTGGAAAAGCTCTTAGTCAGCTGTTTTTGTACTTTTGGACTAGTTTTGTACATTGTCCTTTTGGATATGACCCCACTACTTTCATGGGATTATTTTTGTTTGTATTTGACTGCTACTATGTGATATATATATTAAAGTTGTGTTGACTGTTTGGTTTTTGACTTATGTATACTTTTGTAACTTGGTCATGCATTTTTCTCTCTTTAATATTATATTCGCGCTTCGATCCTAGATTGGTTAAATCAAATGAAGGGTACCCGTAGTGGACGAGGCCGTGGGCGCGGACTTAGGCAACCCTTGAATGAATAGGGTAATCGGGAACCAATGCCTGAACTAAACCCTGAACCTGGAGTGGATCCTAATGTTTAGGTAGCTGCCGCTATCCAGCGCATGACCGATTTTTTGGCACACGTAGTAGAACATCAGGGCCAAAATCCTGTTAATCAACCGAAAAATCCTGGTAATCATGTAGAGGGTGAGGATAGAGCTCTCGAACGATTCCAAAAGTTCTTCCCACCAAAATTTATTGGAGGACCAGACCCAGACATGGCCGAGAAGTGGTTAGAGAAGATGATTGATATATTTGCTACTTTGCATTATACGGAGGAGAGACAGGTGACTTTTTCTATCTTCTAGTTGGAGCAGGTAGCCCGTTCTTGGTGGAATGTGATTAGAATGAAGTGGGAAAGTACGTCAAACACGAAGGACATGGGTAAACTTCATGAGGGAGTTTATTGCTAAATATTTTCCACCTCTAGTTCAGTAGAAGAAGGAGGATGGGTTTATTAGGCTTCGTCAGGGAGCTCAAACTGTGGCAGAATATCAGAGCCAATTTACTAGATTGTCCAAGTTCGCTCCCGAACTAATCGTGACTAAGTAGAGAAGGATACGGAGATTTCTTCAAGGGTTAAACGTTGAGATTCAAAAGGATCTAGCGGTAGCCCAGATTAATACATTTAGTGATGCTGTGGAGAAAGTCTTGCGAGGTTGCAAGTCACTACTTTCCAAGCGAAGAAACGGGGATTTCCTAGAAGCAGTTCGGGGCAAAGGGATAAAAGTACCCCTCCCAAATTTCGAAGGGGAACTAGAGGCAGAAGACTGCCGGGGATGTCAAGAGGAGCATCGTCAAGAGGTGGTCAAGTTGGGCGAGGACAAAGAGGTGCCCCACGGGGAGGCTCGTTTTCTACATCCCGTGGTCCCTGCGGAAATTGCGGAGGGCCGAATCACACGGAGGACCATTGTTGGAAGAAAGAGGGAAAATGCCTATGCTGTGGGAGTGCCGATCATCGGATTGCTAACTGTCCAGTTCTATTACAAGAAGGGAAAGTGTGACGCCCCCACTTCTCCCTAGGGCAAACCCAATGGTATCCACGAAATGCCTGCCTAACTCTCGCCAGGACTCGATACGAATCCAATTCAAGCTTAAAGGTAAACAACCAATAATGAAAGTGTCGCGCCCCATTTTTTGAAAAATGAAAAAAATAACGTGTTTAGAAAAATGGATTTTTGATTTCAATGAGTGAAAATGTGAGTTAAATGATTTGTAAAAAATAGATAAAGAAAAGTGAAATGGGCCTAAAATGGGGTTTAAAAGTGCGACGATTTTGGCCCAAATTATAGTTTAAAAAGGGTTTTTGAATAAAAAATCGGAGTCGCCACTTGGTATGTAGTTAAGGTGTACCAAGTCACCTAAAAATGAATTTTTCAAAGAAAAAATAGAAAAACCCTTTTTAAACGACTCCAAATCTACGTAAATCAAAGAAAAAGGTTCGGGAGTCACATTTGAAGAAAGGAAAGGCAAGGATAAAAATCCGAGGCACCCTTTCGACCTAGCCAAGGCTAGTTGCGTGATTTAGTCAAAGATTTTCTTATTTTAACCTAAGAATTTATCACATTTGGTTGTCACTATATGAATATAAAACGGGTGCGGGGGACTTAAGATTCGTGACTAGATTTTCCCTTTTATAGAGGGAATACGAGCATGCTAAGGCTAGAAAGCGAAACGCGTCCATATCCCATACTTAAGGGGTTATTTCCTAATCTAATCAAGCAAATGATCTAACCTAATTCTAATTTTCTAAGTGAAATGCAAATCTAAAGTTATGTATCACACATAGGGTTATATAGAGGGAAATATGGGATAAGAGATATATGTATAGGGGAAATGTCATGCAAAAATGATAAAAACCCTAAAAGTAGGAAAAACATGCATGAGGTGAAGTGATTTTATCATACAATCATGATCTAACGTGTGGAAGGTCCCTAAGGGTCTAGCGTTGGACTAGCCAATGTCTATGAATTCTCACTAGCATTGGACTAGTGAGAAAAGTCGGAACCAAAGGGCCACAACAAGCGTTGGACTAGTGTGGATTCAGGAAATGGACCACAACTAGCGTTGGACTAGTGTGGTGACGTTACACATTGATTACAACTAACAAATAATATAAAGCATAATAAAACAAGTAAAGGCATAATATCACATAAACACATAACACATAATCATGATATCTAGATGCCAGACCCTAAGAAAGCGGATAACACATAACACATAAGCAAGCAAAACATACCTAGCAAATAAAGCAAACAAGCTCTAACTATTACATTAGGGGGGTCTACTCCAATCAAAGGAGAAAAAATGAAATAAATAAAATAAATACCTAACTATTACATATACTATCTAAATACAGATCTGGAACCCCCTAACTATTACAACTTGGCATTTAAATGCCTTTCAAATAATCAAAATTTGAACTAAAATAAATATACAAAATTAAAACAACTAAAGCCTAAATAAATAAATAAATGAAATGAAAACATTCAAAAGGCATGCAAATAAGCACATAAAGTCACATAGGGTCAAGTAAAAATCAAAATAAAGGGGTAGAGTGTGAGACCCCGTAAATTTACTTATTTTCTAGGGTTTATTCTATTTAATCGCATACTTTTCTGCATTTTCTTTATTAGAAAATTTTTCTAGATAATTTTTATGAGTAAATATAGTTTTTAGATGATTTTCTAGTATCGGTTAGTTTTTGAGAAATTAAGAGCGTATACCGGACGTGGGACCCGCTAGTGCGGAAAGTTCGGTAAAATTCGGCCAGTTAGGTTAAGTGTTGGATATTGGGTTTCTTTTAGCAGGTGTTAAGAGATAACTAGAGGTTACTAAATGAGTTGGTGTGAGAGGGACAAAAGGATAGTCATGCATTAAATGGAGTGACAAGCGTCACTTGGAGATTTAATCTTACATTTGACCACTATTCACCACTTTACCAATTAAACAAAATTGACCCAAAATTACCCTCCATTTCAAGCTTCTTGGCCGGCCATCTTCAAGAGAAAGGAAAGGAAAAGCTCTCAAATTTCTTACTCCAATCTTGCTCAATCCAACAAACTAACCGATTAATCTTGAATTTTCTTCATAAAAACCCTTAGTTTAGTGATTGTGAGGTGATTAGTGAAGTGGTTTGGAAGCCTAAGGTGCTAAGTGGTCTCCTTTCTTGAGTTGATAAGGTGAGTAGCTAAGGAACCTCTCTTTTCTTCCTAATGATGTTTAATTAGTGGATTGTGTGAGTTAAAGAGATGATTTTAGGTGATATTTCATGATTTTGGTTGAGATTGGTGAATTTTTCTATTTATTCATGATTTTTCGGTTTATATGTTTACTATTGCTTGGCTATGGTTGATGGTTGGGAATGGCTTAGAATGAAGCTAGAGTGCGTAAATTGTGGCTATTTGTGGAAAATTTCCGCTTTGAATGGAAAATTTCGGAATTAGGGTTTGAATTTGGGGTTTTTCTATGGTTTCTATATAGCACTTGATTTGGCTTTGATTAAAGACTTTTGGAACTCTATTAAGGTATATTGAAGGGTTTATGACTTGTAGTGGCATTGGTGATTGTGTTTGGACAATATGGGGAAATATTTGTAGGTTGGAAACTTGGAATTTTAAGGGGAAATGCTGTTCAAATTGCGGGTTCTTGTGTTCGTTGGACTTGAGGTGCTTTAGAGGTTAATGGTAACCCTAGGGTTTGTCTCAACCTTGAGCACTAAGTGTTTTACAATACTTGCAAGTTTTACGCTTTTACATTAATAATGTGTAGCTTGGATGTATGACTCGTAATCGAGTCTCATTGTGCTTATTTGAATGTTTTAGGGCGTGCCGGTGGTTCAAGACGCTCTTTGGGAGGAAGTGTATGAAATATCATTTACTTGCTTGGTGAGTGTACTATTCACTTGCTTGTTACTATGTGGCTTTGTTATACTTGAAATTAATGCCTTGAATGTTTACTTGCACCATTGACATTGATTAAAGTGAGGGTGTACTTGATCACTCTCACCCTTTATATCCGATATGACTGTTTACTGTGTTACTTGAATGGTATATGAATATACTGGATTTGGTGTCGTTTGGACGAGTATCCAACAACCATTACTGTTACTACTAAGCTCAACCCCATTGGTAGTCGATTGAATCGAGCCGGCGAGGGCTTGGTCGTGAAAATTGACGAGCCATGGGGACTATTATATGGAATCTTGTAGTATGAGACTCTCGATTCCGGTATACTCGAGTATTACCAAATCTCTACTGCTTGGAGTTCGGGCCCGGTAGGGGTATGTTGGGTGGAAGGAATGGAAGTAAAGTGGAGTCCACGTTTGGTTACTCTTTAAACATTGACGGAGGGTCAATGAAGTCCGATCAAGTATGCAAGCGAGGAAAGGGGCTCTTGAGAGCCGTCCGTATCCTTTTACCCATTCTAATGATGTGTGGTCTTGGTTTACTTCCTTCTTGAATGAATTGGAATGAAAAGCTTTATGCTTATATGAACTTTGTTGTTTGAGTGATAGTATCTCACTGGGCGTAAGCTCACTCTATTCCTTTTGTTTTCCTTACAGGAATTTGAATACTTTTGGAATGGTTTTGATAGTTGGTTGCTGAGTTGAGCTAGTTGTAAATACATTTTGTATAGCTCCTCAATGAATGAAACTCTAAATGTATTTTGATCTGTTCCCTCTTTTGGATTGTAATTTGCAAACCGTACATGTATAAACTTGTTGGATAACTTTTGTATGCTATTTTGGCTTGTAAAATGTTAAATTTCAAGGTGTATATGCTTGATTGATGTTTGGTTGGATTTTGGACGGATTCGATTTTCAAACGGCAAAGAAAATTTTTGGCGGGAATGGACTGGGTCGAATCCGGCCAGTTTGTCGGTCGGATTGCCCTGGGGAAAAATGAATCCGGCCTTTTGCTTTCTGGCCAGTATCCGGCCAGGAATCCGGCGGGTAATCTTGCCAGATTTTGGTCGGATTCTGCCGTGACTGGCACTATTCAAGTCGGCTTTGATTTTTTTTTCATTTTTTTCATTTTGTGATTTTGGCTTGTTTGAACGCGCTTTTATTTTCCCGGAACGTTTTAGACCGCGTGAAATTGCCCGTTACTCCTGGCGAGAGCTGGGCAGGCAGTCCGCTAACCTCTTTGGTTCGCCTTAGCTGAAGGTGGGGCTGTCACAGGTGGTATCAGAGCCCAGGTTTGAATTGGCCTGGGTGTGTTAGAAATGCTCGACTTGAGGATTACTTTGATTGTGTTCCTTAAGATGATTGTGTCAAGGATTTGGCCACATCGCCTCTCAATGCGCCAAACAAAGAACTATGCTGCTATTGCCAAATGGGGAGGTTGTATCAGATGAGGAAAAGGAGTACGACGGGATGCCACCTCTAGAAGAGGAAGAAAATGATTCAAGTGAAGAGATACCTACGCATGAGGAGATTGGATGCTTGGTGGTTCGAAAGGTCCTCACTACTCGCGCCAAGGAGGAGGACATAGAGATACAACGTGACAACCTTTTCTACACGAGATGTCATGTCAAGGATAAGGTTTGCAGTGTTGTTATTGACAGTGGGAGTTGTGCCAATGTAGCTAGTCTACTCATGGTAGAGAAGCTAGGGCTCCCAGTCATTAGACATCCCAGACTTTATCGCCTTCAATGGTTGAACAATGAAGGGGAGGTCCGTGTATTCCGGCAAGTGAAAGTGCCATTCCGAATTGGCAAGTATGAAGATGAAATCACTTGCGACGTAGTGCCCATGCAAGCAAGCCATCTCATTCTTGGGCGACCTTGGCAATACGACCGAGATGTGGAGTTCAAAGGAAGAGCCAGCAAATACGTCTTCACTCATTGTAATTGAAAAGTGACTCTTCTACCCCTCACCCCAAAACAAGTGTATGAGGATCAAATGAAACTCCAAAAGGAGTATGAGTTAGAACTTGAGAGGAAAGGGCAAGAAAAAAGTGAGGGAAAAAAATTGAGAGTATGGCCGAACCCCTAGGGAAGAAAAAGGCTATAAGTGAGTCGGCCATGAGGGAAGAAAACAAAGGGAAGCTAAGCTTGCTAGCAAAAGCCAAAGATGTAAAGCGAGCTTTGTCTTCCAACCAACTCTTACTTGTACTTGTTTGCAAAGAAGAGTTGGTCATCTCATCTATACCTATTGACTCTTTACCTCCTTGTGTCTTGTCTCTTTTGCAGGAATTTAAGGACATCTTTCCTGAGGATGTGCCCGATGGACTACCACCCTTACGGGGAATCCAGCACCAGATTGACCTCGTTCCTGGAGCTCCATTGCCTAGCAAGCCGGCCTATCGCATGGGCCCTGAGGAAACAAAAGAATTACAAAGGCAAGTGAAGGAGTTGTTAAGGAAAGGTTGGGCCCGAGAAAGCCTCAGCCTATGTGCTGTACCAGTGATCCTAGTGCCAAAGAAAGATGGTGCTTGGAGGATGTGCACCGACTGTAGAGCAGTCAACGCTATCACGGTAAAGTATCGTCACCCTATCCCTAGGTTAGATGATATGTTAGATGAACTGCATGGTGCCATCATTTTTACCAAGATTGATTTGAAAAGTGGTTACCACCAAATAAGAATGAAAGAAGGTGATGAGTGAAAAACTACTTTCAAAACTAAACATGGTCTATACGAGTGGTTAGTAATGCCTTTTCGCAACGGTACCTCATGTACCTTGATCCGACACTCGTAGCTTCGATTAGGCCCAAAACAGTTTTGATGGCAAGGTGGCTAGGCCGCCATTTCCGTTTCCGTTTTGCCGTTTCCGCACTTGCATGTGCCGATTTTGCCGTTTAGTTTATTTTAGGTATATTAGTAGCCGTTTATGATATTATGTGACGCAATCTTCTATTTCAGACGGTGGTGAGCTAGGTGGTGCCGGTGGGGCCTACTAGCTACTCTTCGCGGCACAAATTTCGAAATTTGCTCTTTTGTTCGTTGTGTAAGTATTCAGGCCGCTCTTACGTGTTAGTTGTTTATGTGTTTCGATAAGTATGAAAAGGGTACCTAGGCGAGGGTGTACTTTATCGCACTCGACCTAAACCCTAGTTTGCGCACATATTTGTACATGACATATGTATATGAATCTTTTTGGAACTAAACCCCTTGAGCTTGTGGCTCGGGGTGACTTTTGAATAAATTTTGTGAAGTTTGTGAGTTTGGGGCCCGATCTCATGACCTAGATGGACTATTCGAGCCGGTTAGGGCTTGGTCGAAGTTAGTCCAACCTGGTTTGAGGTCACCAAGTTTGTGAATCCGGTTCACCGATTATGTGGACCAAGTTTGTGACCCGAGCTTGTGAACCAAGCTCAATTTCGTTCGCTCGAGCAAGTTTGTGAGGTGCCTGGCCAGAGAGGGTGATAAGGTGTACGGTGGGTGTACAAGTGAAGTTCTACGGACCATTAGTTGAGGTCGACGGAGTGTCGGCAGGAGGTCACACATGGCAAACGATATGGCTTTGGAGCCACCTGTATCCTTATTATGTGATGTTACTTTTCTGCTTTTGCTTTACTCTTACTATGTAAATGTTGTTACGTGAAATTTACGCTTTTGCCCCTGTTTACTTACTAAGCATATAGCTTACCCCTTTCCTTTTGTTTTCCTTAGCAGGGGCCGACGCGGGGACTTTTGACACATACACTAGTATAGTTAGGTTTGATTGTAATAGTTGGACATATCGTATGTTTGTTTTTGTTTTGGTGGTTTGTCTAAGGACCCTCCTTAGGGTCTACGTTTTGGTTTTGGTTGTTGTGATAAGGATGTAATAGTGTGAGCAGGTACTTTTGGAGAATGTAAATTATAACTCTTTTGGGATTGTATATAGTATGTAGAGTACTCTTTTGGATTTCTGGCTTTTATTGTTTTAAGTTTTGAGTCCTGGCGCGAGCTAGGCAGGCGGCCCGCCGATACCCTTGGGTTCGCCCTTGGGAGAAGTGGGGTCGTCACAGTTGGTATCAGAGCGCCTAGGTTAGAGGACTTGGGCAATTGTGGGACATACGCGATAGGCACTAGGCATATTTGATTCTTTTAAGATGAATGATATACTTTAAGCTGAAATGCCGGTGAACTGACGACTTAATGTTTTGTAGGTATGTATCCGGGCAGTTCGAGTGGTGCGGGACCCAGTGGCGTGGGACCGAGATTTCCGAGTACGAGAGGCGCAGAGGATCGAGTGCTGCGTAAGCGGGCGATCCGCTATCGGCAGAGACCTGGAGAGCCTTACACTTTATACTCCCCTTTTGGTCAGGTGGCGCACCGACCTTGTGGATGTTGGTACACATACTGTTATCCTGACGAGGTCGTCCTGGCTGTGGACGACGAGCGACGCAGCCTGCTTAGACAGCTAGACGAGGCTAGAGAGGTTGGCCTTGGGCAGGCGATGCGTATTAGGGACTTGGAGCAGGGTCTCCGAGAGGAGAGGGAGAGGACGGACGCTTTGCGCCGTCAGCTTCAGGACACACACCAGCACCTCTTCGCTATGAAGAGGCAGCTGAGGGATAGGGCCCGGAGTATGTCTGTCGACTGCGAGCTCCTACTAGATCTAGCCGCAGAGGCACCGCCACGAGCCACCGGTCCAGAGAGGATGGACGAGGTGGAGACGTTAGGTTCCGTTGGGAACCTGGGCCCTAGGGGGGCGATTAGGGTCGCTTTTGTACTTTTGTTTAGCTAGTGTATGACTTTTGTTAGAACTAGCATGACTACCTTCTTTTGTTATTCGGTTGGTTGACTAGATTTTGGAGCCAGTGCTCATGTGTACATTGGGTTTTGTACCGACTGGAGGTCGGTAATGTGTAAATCTTTTGATGTGATCTTGTAAATATATGTATATATTTGAAAAGCATTTTGAAATTATCTTTTGTGTGTCTTCTGTGCATACGCTTTACGTCCGTACTTTTGCTCATAGTCTAGATAATAAGTATATGTAATGTTCCGATCTGTTCCGATCTATAGACTTTTACATTTAAATGGCCTCCGGTACTCGAGGTGGAGGTAGAGGGCGAGCACGAAGCCCTGAAAGGGAATAAGGACAAGAGCCAGATCAAGTCGCTACAACCATCCAGCGGATGGCCGATCTATTAGAGCGAATGTCAAATCAACAAGGCCCAGGGGGCAGTATTGGGAATCCTGGACATAATCCGGGACATAATCCGGGTAATCCTGAGGGAGAGGACCGTGCTTTAGAACGGTTCCAAAAATTTGCACCTCCTAAGTTTGTAGGTGGACCTGACCCTGACCTAACGGAGGGTTGGATGGACCGTATGCTAGATATTTTTGCCCCGCTTAGGTACTCGGAGGAACGGCAGATATACTTTGCTGCTTTTCAATTTGAAGGGGCCGCCCGAGCCTGGTTGAACGTGATTAAAGTCAAGTGGGAGCGCGAACAGACCCCTTGGACCTGGATCAACTTCACACGGGAATTTAATGGAAAATACTTGCCGCCCATTGTGCAAGAAAAATGGGAAGATGATTTCATCCGCTTACGTCAAGGGGCATCGAGTGTGGCGGAATACGAAACTCAGTTTACGAAACTTTCCCGTTTTGCTCCAGAGCTGGTGCTGACGGAGCAAAAGCGAATTCGCCGCTTTACCCAAGGCTTAAATGTAGAGATCCAGGAAGCACTAGCGGCTGCACAGCTGGACACCTTTAGCCAGGCACTAGAAAAAGCACAGCGGATTGAGACTGCCAGGGGACAGGTTAAAGCCTTTCATGACCGGAAAAGGAGGCAACCCAGCTCGAACGATTCCTCGGTTGGATAGAGCTCGCGAAACGAGCCACCTGCTAAGATAAGTAAAGGCACAGATGGTCCACGACCTACAAGAACCCAGAATAGCTTTGGGCGAGGTCAGATAGTGCAAGAGCCCCAGAGGAGTGCCCAGCGTGGAGGGTCAGGTACGGCCACTAAGCCAACCTGTGGTTTCTGTGGGGGCAATCACACCGATGAGAATTGCTGAAAAAATAGTTCGGTACGGAAATGCTTCAAATGTGGTAGCACTGAACATTTGATTGCCCGGTGCCCTAAGATGCAGAAGGAAGGACTCAAACCACCAACAGAAGGGACCACAACGAAGCTGTCAAACGCAGGGGAAAATCGACCCAAAGGGCCAGCAAGAGTGTATGCAATGGGTCAACACGAAGTGACTGACCCTTCGGCGGGTTTCGAAGGTACGCTTTGACCAAAGAATTAATTTCGAGGATGAAATTGTCCTAAGTGGGGGAGATTGTGAGGCCCCAATCCGTTCGTAAGTTGATATTAGGGTTATTCATTATTTTGTACGGTTAAATTAAGGTTTTAGGGCTAAGGAGAAACCCTAATCTCGGCTAAGATTGAAAACCCTAACTTTGCTTAAGATAAAACCCTAGTTTATGTATTATTCGTAAGCTCGAGCTATAGTTTATATGCGGTATTCTAGTGTGTGTTTTGGCACAAGTAAAAATAGGATTCGTTATCGTTTACCGAGGTTTAACAAGTTTGAAAATGGTTAGCAAACCCTAGATTAGCAAACCTCTAGTGTTATAAATTATTAGAAAGCTTAAGTTGGGTTTAAAAACCCTAATTTTGCCAATATTATCTAAGTTGTTGTTTAATTGTTTTATTTATGGAGAAAGTATGTTTAAGTATAGGTGATTAAAATAAGAAAGTGATTAGTGAAGTATTTAACTGGGATTATGTGTTTTAAACTAGATTAAGTTATAACCTATGGAGTAAATTGAAAGATTATCAAATGTTTGAGGGACAATGTATAAGAAAGAGAAAGTTGGAGTGCAAGGGTTAAAAGTGAAATTGAGGAACTTTTATGTGATTGGTTAAGCTTAACAAATATCTTTTCTTGTCTTTGACTATTTAACACCTTAGGAATATGAAGTAATCACAAGACAAACAAGACAAACTTGGAGAGCAAGAGAGAGAGAGAGGTGCCGAGATTGAGGGAGTGAAAGAGAAGAGAAAATTCTTCAAAAATCTTCAAATTTTAGCTTTCATCTTGCCTTTGGATCTTGTGGGAACAACTTAAGAGCTTGATTGTCAAAGATTGATCATCTACCTAACTTACTTGAAGGTATGCTATCTTCTTTAAAAGAGAAAGTTTGGGGTTTTACTCTCTAAGCTATGGAAATGATGTATTATGTTATGATTATGGATTTATATGGTGGATTTGATGTTTATATTGAAGTTTATGGTTTAATTATGATGATGATGTTGCTGAAATTTTGATTAAGCTTATGAAAGAATGAGGGTTTCATGCTAAACAAGTTAACTAGCTTTAATTTTGTGCTATGGAGATTGTAGTGGTTGTGTTTGATAATTTGCCTCATTTGATTGGTTGGTTTCTAGCAAAAATCTGATTTGGGTTAAGAAACCCTAGACTCCATTAGGTTAGTTTAGTTGAGCTTATGGCTATTGAGTTAGGGTTTGTGTAGTTGGATGGTAAAACAGGTTCTATGGTGCAAATAAAATTAGATTAAGGATTATGGTTAGTATTTGGTGATTTTGGGTTAACTTGTGAAGGAATTTCGGACCACTCCTAGACTGATATAAGTATGGTTGTTGGGTATCAAATTGGTTAGAAAAACTTGCCTAAGAATCATAAGAACGGACCGTACGGTTGTGGAGCGCAAAACCGGCAAATCTGGGAAACTAGGACAGTTCAGGATCTGAACTTCGGCTTTGTTTGTCTTGATGTTACGTACGGATTCAGAAGTTCCTCGAAACATGAAAGTTGTAGCCTTGTGAGTCCTGCATATGTCTGTAAAATTTCAGGTCAATCGGATTAGCGTAGCCTGAGTTATAGATGAAATACTCAAGCCTGTTTTGAACATCAGATTTTGTGCGTTTTTAGTTTAGCTTCTGCCCGTGACTTTTTCGGTTTTGATCCCGTACGACCTGGGTGTTAACTCCTTCATAAGAAATGTATATCTTGGTTTTGGTTTCGAAATGGTATAAAGTGCGTCGAAATCCAAGTTCCGTAGCTTCCGTTATGACCAAAACAAGATCGATCGTCAGAACTGCCTTGAATCTGGACAGTTCTGACGGGTACTTTGACACTCAACTTTCGTTCTGTTATGAGTGGATTCAGGTCTTGGCCAAAACATCAAAGTTTTAGCCTTATGTCTCAGCTTTCTAATGCCTTTGGAATTTCCTGATTTGGATTTTTGAACTGGGAGTTATAGTCCAGCAAACATACCCTGTCCGTTACTCTAGAGTGCGAATTCCTGGAACGGTTTTCTACACTTTCGACCCATCTCTGTTCAGATCCGGAGTTAGGTGTCTACATGAAAGTTATAGACTTTTCTCTTAGCTTCGTAACGGTACCTCATGGACCTTGATCTGACACTCGTAGCTTCGATTAGGCTCAAAACAGTTTTGACGGCAAAATGGCTAGGCCGCCATTTCCGTTTCCGTATGCCGTTTCCGCACTCGTATGTGCCGATTTTTCCGTTTTGCTTGTTTTAGGTATATTAGCAGCCGTTTATGATATTATGTGATGCAATCTTCTATTTCAGACGGTGGTGAGCAAGGTGGAGCCGGTGGGGCCTACTAGCTACTCCTCGCGGCACGAATTTCGAACTTTCGTTCTTTTGTTCGTTGTGTAAGTATTCAGGCCGCTCCTACGTGTTAGTTGCTTATGTGTTTCGATATGTATGAAAAGGGTACCTAGGCGAGGGTGTACTTTATCACGCTCGATCTAAACCCGAATTTGTGCACATATTTGTACATGACATATGTATGTGAATCGTTTTGGAACTAAACCCCTTGAGCTTGTGGCTCGGGGTGACTTTTGAATAAATTTTGTGAAGTTTGTGAGTTTGGGGCCCGATCTCATGACCGAGATGGACTATTCGAGCCGGTTAGGGCTTGGTCGAAGTCAGTCCAACCAGGTTTGAGGTCACCTAGTTTGTGACCCGAGCTTGTGACTCAAGCTCAAGTTTGTGATTTCGTTCGCCCGGGCAAGTTTGTGAGGTGACTGGCCAGTGAGGGTGATAAGGTGTTCGTTGGGTATATAAGTGGAGTTCTACGGACCTTAATTGTGTCGACGGAGTGTCGACAGGAGGTCACGCATGGCACATGAATTGGCTTTGGAGCCACCCGTATCCTTATTATGTGATGTTACCTTTCTGCTTTTGCTTTACTCTTACTGTGTAACTATTGTTACGTGAAACTTACGCTTTCGCCCCTGTTTACTTACTAAGCATATAGCTTACCCCTTTCCTTTTGTTTTCCTTAGCAGGGGCCGACGCGGGGACTTTTGGTACATACACTAGTATAGTTAGCTTTGCTTGTAATAGTTGAACAATTAGGATGTTTGTTTTTGTTGTGGTGGTTTGTATAAGGACCCTCCTTAGGGTCTACATTTTGGTTTTGGTTGTAATGATAAGGATGGAATAGTGTGAGCAGGCACTTTTGGAGAATGTAATTATAACTCTTTTGGGATTGTATATAGTATGTATAGTACTCTTTTGGATTTTCTGGCTTTTATTGTTTTAAGTTTTGAGTCCTGGCGCGAGCTAGGCAGGCGGCCCGCCGATACCCTTGGGTTCGCCCTTGGGAGAAGTGGGGTCGTCACAGGTGGTATCAGAGCGCCTAGGTTAGAGGACTTGGGCAAGTGGGACATACGCGATAGGCACTAGGCATACTTGACCATTTTAAGTTGAATGATATCTTTTAAGCTGAAATGCTGGTTGACGGACGACTTAATGTTTTGTAGGTATGTATCCGGGCGGTTCGAGTGGTGCGGGACGCAGTGGCGTGGGACCGAGATTTCCGAGTTCGAGAGGCGTAGAGGATCGAGTGCTGCGTAAGCGGGCGATCCGCTATCGGCAGAGACCTGGAGAGCCTTACACTTTATACTCCCCTTTTGGTCAGGTGGCGCACCGACCTTGTGGATGTTGGTACACATACTGTTACCCTGACAAGGTCGTCCTGGCTGTGGACGACGAGCGACGCAGCCTGCTTAGACAGCTAGACGAGGCTAGAGAGATTGGCCTTGGGCAGGCGATGCGTATTAGGGACTTGGAGCGGGGTCTCCGAGAGGAGAGGGAGAGGACGGATGCTTTGCACCGTCAGCTTCAGGACACGCACCAGCACCTCTTCGCTATGAAGAGGCAGCTGAGGGATAGGGCTCGGAATATGTCGGTCGACTGCGAGCTCCTACTAGATCTAGCCGCAGAGGCACCGCCACGGGCCACCGGTCCAGAGAGGATGGACGAGGTGGACACGTTAGGTTCCGTCGGGAACCTGGGCCCTAGGGGAGGCGATTAGGGTCGCT
>NW_020861596.1:56298-67936 GCF_003713205.1 Coffea eugenioides
AATATCATTTACTTGCTTGGTGAGTGTACTATTCACTTGCTTGTTACTATGTGGCTTTGTTATACTTGAAATTAATGCCTTGAATGTTTACTTGCACCATTGACATTGATTAAAGTGAGGGTGTACTTGATCACTCTCACCCTTTATATCCGATATGACTGTTTACTGTGTTACTTGAATGGTATATGAATATACTGGATTTGGTGTCGTTTGGACGAGTATCCAACAACCATTACTGTTACTACTAAGCTCAACCCCATTGGTAGTCGATTGAATCGAGCCGGCGAGGGCTTGGTCGTGAAAATTGACGAGCCATGGGGACTATTATATGGAATCTTGTAGTATGAGACTCTCGATTCCGGTATACTCGAGTATTACCAAATCTCTACTGCTTGGAGTTCGGGCCCGGTAGGGGTATGTTGGGTGGAAGGAATGGAAGTAAAGTGGAGTCCACGTTTGGTTACTCTTTAAACATTGACGGAGGGTCAATGAAGTCCGATCAAGTATGCAAGCGAGGAAAGGGGCTCTTGAGAGCCGTCCGTATCCTTTTACCCATTCTAATGATGTGTGGTCTTGGTTTACTTCCTTCTTGAATGAATTGGAATGAAAAGCTTTATGCTTATATGAACTTTGTTGTTTGAGTGATAGTATCTCACTGGGCGTAAGCTCACTCTATTCCTTTTGTTTTCCTTACAGGAATTTGAATACTTTTGGAATGGTTTTGATAGTTGGTTGCTGAGTTGAGCTAGTTGTAAATACATTTTGTATAGCTCCTCAATGAATGAAACTCTAAATGTATTTTGATCTGTTCCCTCTTTTGGATTGTAATTTGCAAACCGTACATGTATAAACTTGTTGGATAACTTTTGTATGCTATTTTGGCTTGTAAAATGTTAAATTTCAAGGTGTATATGCTTGATTGATGTTTGGTTGGATTTTGGACGGATTCGATTTTCAAACGGCAAAGAAAATTTTTGGCGGGAATGGACTGGGTCGAATCCGGCCAGTTTGTCGGTCGGATTGCCCTGGGGAAAAATGAATCCGGCCTTTTGCTTTCTGGCCAGTATCCGGCCAGGAATCCGGCGGGTAATCTTGCCAGATTTTGGTCGGATTCTGCCGTGACTGGCACTATTCAAGTCGGCTTTGATTTTTTTTTCATTTTTTTCATTTTGTGATTTTGGCTTGTTTGAACGCGCTTTTATTTTCCCGGAACGTTTTAGACCGCGTGAAATTGCCCGTTACTCCTGGCGAGAGCTGGGCAGGCAGTCCGCTAACCTCTTTGGTTCGCCTTAGCTGAAGGTGGGGCTGTCACAGGTGGTATCAGAGCCCAGGTTTGAATTGGCCTGGGTGTGTTAGAAATGCTCGACTTGAGGATTACTTTGATTGTGTTCCTTAAGATGATTGTGTCAAGGATTTGGCCACATCGCCTCTCAATGCGCCAAACAAAGAACTATGCTGCTATTGCCAAATGGGGAGGTTGTATCAGATGAGGAAAAGGAGTACGACGGGATGCCACCTCTAGAAGAGGAAGAAAATGATTCAAGTGAAGAGATACCTACGCATGAGGAGATTGGATGCTTGGTGGTTCGAAAGGTCCTCACTACTCGCGCCAAGGAGGAGGACATAGAGATACAACGTGACAACCTTTTCTACACGAGATGTCATGTCAAGGATAAGGTTTGCAGTGTTGTTATTGACAGTGGGAGTTGTGCCAATGTAGCTAGTCTACTCATGGTAGAGAAGCTAGGGCTCCCAGTCATTAGACATCCCAGACTTTATCGCCTTCAATGGTTGAACAATGAAGGGGAGGTCCGTGTATTCCGGCAAGTGAAAGTGCCATTCCGAATTGGCAAGTATGAAGATGAAATCACTTGCGACGTAGTGCCCATGCAAGCAAGCCATCTCATTCTTGGGCGACCTTGGCAATACGACCGAGATGTGGAGTTCAAAGGAAGAGCCAGCAAATACGTCTTCACTCATTGTAATTGAAAAGTGACTCTTCTACCCCTCACCCCAAAACAAGTGTATGAGGATCAAATGAAACTCCAAAAGGAGTATGAGTTAGAACTTGAGAGGAAAGGGCAAGAAAAAAGTGAGGGAAAAAAATTGAGAGTATGGCCGAACCCCTAGGGAAGAAAAAGGCTATAAGTGAGTCGGCCATGAGGGAAGAAAACAAAGGGAAGCTAAGCTTGCTAGCAAAAGCCAAAGATGTAAAGCGAGCTTTGTCTTCCAACCAACTCTTACTTGTACTTGTTTGCAAAGAAGAGTTGGTCATCTCATCTATACCTATTGACTCTTTACCTCCTTGTGTCTTGTCTCTTTTGCAGGAATTTAAGGACATCTTTCCTGAGGATGTGCCCGATGGACTACCACCCTTACGGGGAATCCAGCACCAGATTGACCTCGTTCCTGGAGCTCCATTGCCTAGCAAGCCGGCCTATCGCATGGGCCCTGAGGAAACAAAAGAATTACAAAGGCAAGTGAAGGAGTTGTTAAGGAAAGGTTGGGCCCGAGAAAGCCTCAGCCTATGTGCTGTACCAGTGATCCTAGTGCCAAAGAAAGATGGTGCTTGGAGGATGTGCACCGACTGTAGAGCAGTCAACGCTATCACGGTAAAGTATCGTCACCCTATCCCTAGGTTAGATGATATGTTAGATGAACTGCATGGTGCCATCATTTTTACCAAGATTGATTTGAAAAGTGGTTACCACCAAATAAGAATGAAAGAAGGTGATGAGTGAAAAACTACTTTCAAAACTAAACATGGTCTATACGAGTGGTTAGTAATGCCTTTTCGCAACGGTACCTCATGTACCTTGATCCGACACTCGTAGCTTCGATTAGGCCCAAAACAGTTTTGATGGCAAGGTGGCTAGGCCGCCATTTCCGTTTCCGTTTTGCCGTTTCCGCACTTGCATGTGCCGATTTTGCCGTTTAGTTTGTTTTAGGTATATTAGTAGCCGTTTATGATATTATGTGACGCAATCTTCTATTTCAGACGGTGGTGAGCTAGGTGGTGCCGGTGGGGCCTACTAGCTACTCTTCGCGGCACAAATTTCGAAATTTGCTCTTTTGTTCGTTGTGTAAGTATTCAGGCCGCTCTTACGTGTTAGTTGTTTATGTGGTTCGATAAGTATGAAAAGGGTACCTAGGCGAGGGTGTACTTTATCGCACTCCACCTAAACCCTAGTTTGCGCACATATTTGTACATGACATATGTATATGAATCTTTTTGGAACTAAACCCCTTGAGCTTGTGGCTCGGGGTGACTTTTGAATAAATTTTGTGAAGTTTGTGAGTTTGGGGCCCGATCTCATGACCTAGATGGACTATTCGAGCCGGTTAGGGCTTGGTCGAAGTTAGTCCAACCTGGTTTGAGGTCACCAAGTTTGTGAATCCGGTTCACCGATTATGTGGACCAAGTTTGTGACCCGAGCTTGTGAACCAAGCTCAATTTCATTCGCTCGAGCAAGTTTGTGAGGTGCCTGGCCAGAGAGGGTGATAAGGTGTACGGTGGGTGTACAAGTGAAGTTCTACGGACCATTAGTTGAGGTCGACGGAGTGTCGGCAGGAGGTCACACATGGCAAACGATATGGCTTTGGAGCCGCCTGTATCCTTATTATGTGATGTTACTTTTCTGCTTTTGCTTTACTCTTACTATGTAAATGTTGTTACGTGAAATTTACGCTTTTGCCCCTGTTTACTTACTAAGCATATAGCTTACCCCTTTCCTTTTGTTTTCCTTAGCAGGGGCCGACGCGGGGACTTTTGACACATACACTAGTATAGTTAGGTTTGATTGTAATAGTTGGACATATCGTATGTTTGTTTTTGTTTTAGTTTTGGTGGTTTGTCTAAGGACCCTCCTCAGGGTCTACGTTTTGGTTTTGGTTGTTGTGATAAGGATGTAATAGTGTGAGCAGGTACTTTTGGAGAATGTAAATTATAACTCTTTTGGGATTGTATATAGTATGTAGAGTACTCTTTTGGATTTCTGGCTTTTATTGTTTTAAGTTTTGAGTCCTGGCGCGAGCTAGGCAGGCGGCCCGCCGATACCCTTGGGTTCGCCCTTGGGAGAAGTGGGGTCGTCACAGTTGGTATCAGAGCGCCCAGGTTAGAGGACTTGGGCATGTGGGACATACGCGATAGGCACTAGGCATATGTGACCCTTTTAAGTTGAATGATATATTTTAAGCTGAAATGCCGGTTGACTGACGACTTAATGTTTTGTAGGTATGTATCCGGGCAGTTCGAGTGGTGCAGGACCCAGTGGCGTGGGACCGAGATTTCCGAGTACGAGAGGCGAGGATCGAGTGCTGCGTAAGCGGCGTAAGCGGGCGAGACGGCAGGGAGAGCCTTACGCTTTATACTCTCCTTTTGGTCAGGTGGTGCACCGACCTTGTGGATGTTGGTACACATACTGTTACCCTGACGAGGTCGTCCTGGCTGTGGACGACGAGCGACGCAGCCTGCTTAGACAGTTAGACGAGGCTAGAGAGGTTGGCCTTGGGCAGGCGATACGTATTAGGGATTTGGAGCAGGGTCTCCGAGAGGAGAGAGAGAGGACGGACGCTTTGCACCGTCAGCTTCAGGACACACATCAGCACCTCTTCGCTATGAAGAGGCAGCTGAGGGATAGGGCCCGGAGTATGTCTGTCGACTGCGAGCTCCTACTAGATCTAGCCGCAGAGGCACCGCCACGAGCCACCGGTCCAGAGAGGATGGACGAGGTGGACACGATAGGTTCCGTTGGGAACCTGGGCCCTAGGAGAGGCGATTAGGGTCGCTTTTGTACTTTTGTTTAGCTAGTGGATGACTTTTGTTAGAACTAGCATGACTGCTTTCTTTTGTTATTTGGTTGGCCGACTAGATTTTGGAGCCAGTGCTCATGTGTACATTGGGTTTTGTACCGACTGGAGGTCGGTAATGTGTAAATTTTTTGATGTGACCTTGTAAATATATGTATATATTTGAAAAGCATTTTGAACTTATCTTTTGTGTGTCTTCTGTGCATACGCTTTACGTCCGTATTTTTGCTCATAGCTTGGATAATAAGTATACGTAATGTTTCGATCTATAGACTTTTGCATTTAAATGACCTCCGGTACTCGAGGTGGAGGTAGAGGGCGAGCACGAAGCCCTGAAAGGGAACAAGGACAAGAGCCAGATCAAGTCGCTACAGCCATCCAGCGGATGGCCGATCTATTAGAGCGAATGTCAAATCAACAAGGCCAGGGGAGCAGTACTGGGAATCCTGGACATAATCCGGGACATAATCCGGGTAATCATGAAGGAGAGGACCGTGCTTTAGAACGGTTCCAAAAATTTGCGCCCCCTAAGTTTGTAGGTGGACCCGACCCTGACCTAGCGGAGGGTTGGATGGACCGTATGCTCGATATTTTTGCCGCGCTTAGGTACTCGGAAGAACGACAGATATCCTTTGCTGCTTTTCAATTTGAAGGGGCCGCCCGAGCCTGGTGGAACGTGATTAAAGTCAAGTGGGAGCGCGAACAGACCCCTTGGACCTGGATCAACTTCACACGGGAATTTAACGAAAAATACCTGCCGCCCATTGTGCAAGAAAAACGGGAAGATGATTTCATCCGCTTACGTCAAGGGGCATCGAGTGTAGCGGAATACGAAACTCAGTTTACGAAACTTTCCCGTTTTGCTCCAGAGCTGGTGCTGACGGAGCAAAAGCGAATTCGCCACTTTACCCAAGGCTTAAATGTGGAGATCCAGGAGGCACTAGCAGCTGCTCAGTTGAACACATTTAGCCAAGCGCTAGAAAAAGCACAGCGGATTGAGACTGCCAGGGGACAAGTTAAATCTTTTCATGACCGGAAAAGGAGGCAATCCAACTCGAACGATTCCCCGGTCGGACAAAGCTCGCGAAACGAGCCACCTGCTAAGACGAGTAAAGGTACAGATGGTCCGCGACCTACAAGAATCCTGAATAGCTTTGGGCGAGGGCGAGGTCAGACAGTGCAAGAGCCTCAGAGGAGTGCTCAGCGTGGAGGATCAGGTACGGCCGCTAAGCCAACCTGTGGGTTCTGTGGGGGCAATCACACCGATGAAAATTGCTGGAAAAATAGTTCGGTACGAAAATGCTTCAAATGTGGTAGCACCGAACATCTGATTGCCCGGTGCCCTAAAATGCAGAAGGAAGGACCCAAGCCACCGACTGAAGGGACCACAACTAAGCCGATGAATGCAGGGGAAAATCGACCCAAGGGGCCAGCAAGAGTGTATGCAATGGGTCAACACGAAGTGACTGATCCTTCGGCGGGTTTCGAAGGTATGCTTTGATCAAAGAATTAATTTCGAGGACGAAATTGTCCTAAGTGGGGGAGATTGTGAGGCCCCAGTCCGTTTGTAAGTTGATTATAGGGTTATTCATTATTTTGTGCGGTTAAAATAAGGTTTTAGGGCTAAGGAGAAACTCTAATCTTGGTTAAGATTGAAAACCCTAACTTTGCTTATGATTAAATCCCAGTTTATGTGTTATTTGTAGGTTCAAGTTATAATTCCTGTTTGGTATTCTAGTGTGTGTTTTGGCTCGAGTAAAAATAGGATTTCGTTTTAGTTTACAAACCTTAGATTAGTAAACCTTTAGTGTTATGATTTATTAGAAAGTTTAAGTTGGGTTTAAAAACCCTAATTTTGCCCATATTATATAAGTTGTTGTTTAATTGTTTTATATATGGAGAAAGTATGTTTAAGTATAGGTGATTAAAATAAGAAAGTGATTAGTGAAGTAATTAAGCATGATTACATGTTTTAGATTAGATTAAGCTATGACCTATGGAGTTAATTGAAAGATTATCAAATGTGTGAGGGAAAAGGTATAAGAAAGAGAAAGTTGGAGTGCAAGGGTTAAAAGTGCAATTGAGGAGCTTTTATGTGATTGGCTAAGCTTAATAAATATCCTATGATCTTGACTATTATTATTACCTTAAGACTTGTAGGCTAATCACTAGACAAAACAAAACAAACTTGGAGAGCAAGAGAGAGAGGTAGAGCCGAGAGGAAGAGAAAGAAAAAAAAAGGAAAGCTTGCTTTGGTGCATCATTTTTGCTCTTCAATCTTGAGTTTGGATCTTGGAGAAACCACTTGAGCACTTGATTGTTGTGGGTGATCATCTACAAAGCTTGAATTAAAGGTAAATCATCTTCTTTGAAAGTTAAAATGTTGGGGTTTTACTTTCTAAGCTATGGAAATGATGTGGTATGTTGTGATTATGGATTTATATGGTGAATTTGATGTTTTATTGAAGTTTTATGGTTAATATTTGGTGATTTATGCTGCTGGAAATTTCGGTCAAGAGAGAGAAAAATTTGGGTTTCTTGCTTTAATGCTTTCCTTAGTTGTTTTGATTGAGCAATTGCCTTGTAGTGGTTGTGTTTGATAATTTGCCTCACTTGATTGGTTGGCTTCTAGTAAAATTCTGATTTGGGTTAAGAAACCCTAAACTCCATTAGGTTAGTTTAGTGTAGCCTATGGCTATTGAGTTAGGGTTTGTGTGTTTGGATGATTAGAACAAGTTCTATGGTGCAAGTAAAACTAGATTCAGGATTATGGTTAGTATTTGGTGATCTTGGGCTAACTTGTGACGCCCCGAAAAAAAATGAGTTTGAGAACCCGGAAATTTTCTAATTTTCTAGGGTTTATTTTTTTTAAACGCCCGCCTTTTCTACATTTTCTTTATTAGAAAAATTCCCCAGATAAAGTTTATGAGCAAAAATAGTTTTAAAATGATTTTCTAGTATCAGTTAGTTTTTGAGAAATTAAGGATATATATATCGGACGTGGGACCCACTAGTGCGAAAGTTCGGAAAAATTCGGCCAATAAGATTAAGTTCCGGATACTGAGTGAAATTTATCGGGTGTTAAGAGAGAAGAAGAGGAGGTGATTTGATTGATGTGAGAGAGACTTAAAGGATAGAAATGCATTTAATAGAGTGCCAAGTGGCACTTTCTCATTGGTTGGACTTTTTGACTTTTTACCCTTAAATTAAATATCTCAAAAATTGACTAAAAATCACCATTTTTCACTCCTTGGTGGCCGACTCTCATAAGCTCAAGAAGGAAGAAGATTTCTCCAATTTTCAAGCTTCCATTTGGCTCAATCTTCCAAACCAATTGCATCAACTAGTTTCTACTCCATAAAAGTCTTCCATTAGGTGCTAGTAAGTTGTTTGGTGAAGTTTTTTAAGGAAGCTAAGGTGTTCTACAACTCCCTCTCTCTTGTTTACTAGGTAAGTGATGATTACACTTCCTCTTACACCTAATGATGTTTAATTTGTGCCTAATGGTGGCTATAGTGTTGAGAATTGTGGTTTATTTCTTGGTTTGGAATGAATTGGTGAAGTTTTTATTTTTTTGAGGAATTTTCTGGTTTAATGTGATCATGGTGTTGTGGTTATTTATGATGGTTGGTAATGAGGGGTTATGACTCTAGTGGATGTAAATGATTGGTAATTGCAACCAATTTTGGGTTTGGAAGGAATTTGGGGAAGTTAGGGTTTCATAACCCCAATTCTGTCCGGTTTTGGATCATATGGTTAGAGGCCGAATTGGCCTTTTCTTAAAACATGAAAGTTGTAGGTATTGATGTTTTAAGAGTGCATGTAAAATTTCAGGGTAATTGGAGTAGTGTAGAATGAGATATGTCGATTTTACTGTTGCTGTTCTGGGTTGATCAGAATGTGCGAACTGCGCTTGTAATCGTCTGTTTTGACTGGAATTGTTTTGGATTTGGGTGTTGAGGTCTTCTGATGAAATGTAGCTTGATGTCCTAGCTATCGTATTCCTTTGGAATCAATGCATTTGGACCTGTATAGACTGAGTTGGACTAATTACAGCATTGTGTGATTTGTAAACCTGCAATCTCGGTTCTGGTTTGGTATTCTGCATGTTTGACCTAGTTGTGCTAGGATTTGGACTGAGTGGCCTTCTACATTGTTGTAGCCCTGTATTTTAGCTTCGAGATGGTGGGTCTTACACCCTCATCCGATAAGCATAGAGCATTTTGTGCCATTACCGCAAAATGACGTCAAAACTGTTTTTCTGGTTTTGCGTTTAACTTTCATTTCCGGACTTTTCCCTAGCTTGACTTGTACTAGTACTACTGTGACAGCCCCACCTCCCCCTAAGGCGAACCAGAGGGTTCGGCGGGCCGTCTGCCCAGCTCTCGCCGGGACTCAGTCGTTCACTACAATCCTCAAACAGATTACAAGATAAATCTCAAATATACATCACATGGTCCACAAATATACATCCAAGTCTCCAATAATTACATGTCACAAAAGCAGCGGAAACAATTCCCAACTATACATAAAATGATTCCAAATCCAAATTGTACAAAATATAGGCCATCCATTCACGTGAATAAGCACAAAAGTCCTGCCTTCGCCTTGAGCCCTGTGGAGGGGAATAAAATATTTTTGGGGTGAGCTAGAAGCTCAGCGAGTAACCAGCAAAATCATTAAGCAAATATATTTCACAATGTTGCATTTCGATGATTTCGATGATGTCATGATTCAGAGATCAAATGTCCGTTTAGTGCTCTCGTGAGCCAGTGAAATCATTGCACTAGAACACCCAACGCTCAAATAGATCATAACACACGAACAGAGAGAGGAAGCCCCTTTTTGAGCTCCAGATAACCATGAACATGAACCACAAACAAACGGAGGAGACGTTGGTGTTCAGCACAAGACTTTCCCAGAACTCATTGAAGCCAAAATCATATCATGAATTCACATGCAAGCACACATGAGATGCAATCGAATAAATAATGCAAGAAACATTTCACAAGTACTTTGGAAATAGTTTGAGGTCACTCACCTCCACGGCTCAGAAATCATCCAGCATATAACATTGCCTTGCTCAAATCCAAGTCTTAGATCACAAACTCAAATGCAAACAAATCCCTTCAAAGTTCGGACAGCACTTCCCCTGAATTACTTTACTTTTCCAGCCATCAAGGCTTCATTATTTCCTCAGCCAGTCCCAAAGGTACACACACAACAACAAGTTCATCTAATAGTCATTCAGCAAGTTCCAAGAAGTACAAAGACAAGTCAAGCTAGGGAAAAGTCCGGAAATGAAAATTAAGCTCAAAACCAGAAAAACAGTTTTGACGTCATTTTGCGGTAATGGTATCAAAGGCGCTACGATTGTCGGATGGAGGTCCAAGACCCACCGTTTCGAAGCTAAGAACCAGGGCTACAACAATGTAGAAGGTCACTCAGTCCAAATCCCAGCACAACTAGGTCAAAAATGCAGAATACCAAACCAGAACCGTAATTGCAGGTTCCCAAATCACACAAAACTGTAATCAGTCCAAGTCAGTCTATACAGGTCCAAATGCATTGATTCCAAAGGCATACGGTAGCTAAGACATCAATCTACATTTCATAAGAAGACACCAACTTAAAAATCCAAACCAAATCCAGTCAAAACAGACAATTACAATCACAGTTCGCACATTCTGATCACCCAGAACAGCAACAGTAAAAACGGCATAACTCACTCTATACAACTCCAAATGCCCTGAAATTTTGCAGGCACCTCTAAAATGTCATTCCCTACAACTTTCATGTTTTAATCCAAGGCCAATTCGGCCTCTATCTATGACCTAAAATTTCGGACAGAATGTTCAACCAAGAACCCCAATTTTCCAGAAATTCTTCCAAATCCAAAATTGATTGCATTTATCAACAATTCACACCTACTAGAGTCATTTGAAACCATTACCATTCATCATACAAGGCCACAACATCCCATTCATATTAAACCAGCAAATTCATCATAAAATGGAAAACTTCACCAAAACTCTTCAAATCAAGAAACAAGTCACATAATCCATCACTTTAGCCACTTCTAAGCCAAACATAAGCATCATTAGATGTAGTAGAGTGTTCTAGCATCGCTTACCTAGGAAACAAGAGAAGAGGAGTTATAGACCACCTTAGCTCTTCCAAAAACTTCACCAAACTCACCACTAACACAAAAAGGCAAGATTGTATGGAGTAAAAACTAATTTATGTGATTGATTTTGGAAGATTAAGCTAGTTGGAAGCTTGAAATGTTGAAGAAACTTTCTTCCTTCTTGAGCTAAGAGGGCCGGCCAACACAAGGTAAGAAAATGGTGAATTTTGTGAATTTTTGGAGATATTAACTAATTTTGGTCAAAAGTCAAAAATGTGAATAGTAACTCTTAAGTCAAAACCAATGTAGTGGTGACACTTGTCACCTTTAGGTTTAAAACTTATCTTTTTGTCTCTCCAAGACAAATATCTTAACACATTGTAAACTAATATCACTTAATACAAAATTCCAACAAGTTGTCAAAAATATAATGCATTTACCGCACTTGCGGGTCCCACGTCCAAAATACGCTTTTAATTTCTCAAAGACTAACCGATACTAGAAAAATCATTTGAAAACTATATTTGCTCATAAACTTGATCTAGGGAATTTTTCTAATCAAGAAAATGTAGAAAAGGCGGGTTTTGTTTTAAACAAAATAAACCCTAGAAAATTAGAAAATTTCCGGGTTCTCAAACTCATTTTTTTTCGGGGCGTCACAACTACTTGGAGCTTGCTAGATGGCTATTGGATGACCTGTTG
>NW_020861596.1:67956-92556 GCF_003713205.1 Coffea eugenioides
GATTTTACTGGTTACTTGCTGAGCTTCTAGCTCACCCCCAAAATGTTTTATTCCCCTCCACAGGGCTCAAGGCGAAGGAAGGGCTTGTAGTGTTTATTCATGGATTATCTCATGTATGGATTGAACTTGGATTTCCTTTTGTGTAATCATTCATATTGGGATTGTATTGAACGTTTAGAATTGATTGGATGTGCAATAGTCTAGTTTTGGACTTCCTCCTGTATAATAATTGTGATCAAGGATCAGAGTGGCGCAGTGGAAGCGTGGATGCTTCGCTTTTGATATGTAAAGTTTGGGAACCTTTGATGTATATTTGATATATATATCTTGAAATTCAATTGAGGACTTTAGTGAACGACTGAGTCCCGGCGAGAGCTGGGCAGGCGGCCCGCCGAACCCTCTGGTTCGCCTTAGGGGGAGGTGGGGTCGTGACATAACTTGTGAAGGAACTTTAGACCACTCTTAGACTGATATAATTATGGTTTTTAGGGATCAATTTGGTTAGAAAATTCGCATAAGAACCATAGAAACGGACCGTGCGGTTGCGGCGCGCAAACCCGGCGAAACTGGAAAATCAGGGCAGTTCAGGATCCGAACTTCGGCTTTATTTTTCTTGATGTTGCGTGCGGATTCAGAAGTTCCTCAAATCATGAAAGTTGTAACCTTATATGTCCTACATATGTCTGTAAAATTTCAGGTCAATCGGATTAGCGTAGCCTGAGTTATAGACGAAATACTCAAGCCTGTTTTGACCATCAGATTCTGTGCGTTTTTTAGTTTAGCTTCTGCCTGTGACTTTTTCGGTTTTGATCCTGTGCGATCTGGGTTTTGACTCCTTCATAATAAATGTATATCTTGGTTTTGGCTTCGAAACGGTATAAAGTGCGTCGAAATCGGAGTTCCGTAGCTCCTGTTACGACCAAAACAAGATCGATCGTCAGAACTTCCTGGAATCAGGACAGTTCTGACGGGTACTTTGACACTCAATTTTTGTTCTGTTCTGAGTGGATTCAGGTCTTGGCCAAAATATCAAAGTTTTATCCTTATTTCTCAGCTTTCTAATTCCTCTGGAATTTCCTGATTTCGATTTGTGAGCTGGGAGTTATGGTCCAGCAAACATACTCTGTCCGTTACTCTGAGTGCAAATTCCTGGAACGGTTTTCTGCACTTTCGACCCATCTCTGTTCAGATCCGGAGTTAGGTGTCTTCATAAAAGTTATATACTTTTCTCTTAGCTTCGCAACGGTACCTCATGTACCTTGATCCGACACTCGTAGCTTCGATTAGGCCCAAAACAGTTTTGATGGCAAGGTGGCTAGGCCGCCATTTCCGTTTCCGTTTTGCCGTTTCCGCACTTGCATATGCCGATTTTGCCGTTTAGTTTATTTTAGGTATATTAGTAGCCGTTTATGATATTATGTGACGCAATCTTCTATTTCAGACGGTGGTGAGCTAGGTGGTGCCGGTGGGGCCTACTAGCTACTCTTCGCGGCACAAATTTCGAAATTTGCTCTTTTGTTCATTGTGTAAGTATTCAGGCCGCTCTTACGTGTTAGTTGTTTATGTGGTTCGATAAGTATGAAAAAGGTACCTAGGCGAGGGTGTACTTTATCGCACTCGACCTAAACCCTAGTTTGCGCACATATTTGTACATGACATATGTATATGAATCTTTTTGGAACTAAACCCCTTGAGCTTGTGGCTCGGGGTGACTTTTGAATAAATTTTGTGAAGTTTGTGAGTTTGGGGCCCGATCTCATGACCTAGATGGACTATTCGAGCCGGTTAGGGCTTGGTCGAAGTTAGTCCAACCTGGTTTGAGGTCACCAAGTTTGTGAATCCGGTTCACCGATTATGTGGACCAAGTTTGTGACCCGAGCTTGTGAACCAAGCTCAATTTCGTTCGCTCGAGCAAGTTTGTGAGGTGCCTGGCCAGAGAGGGTGATAAGGTGTACGGTGGGTGTACAAGTGAAGTTCTACGGACCATTAGTTGAGGTCGACGGAGTGTCGGCAGGAGGTCACACATGGCAAACGATATGGCTTTGGAGCCACCTGTATCCTTATTATGTGATGTTACTTTTCTGCTTTTGCTTTACTCTTACTATGTAAATGTTGTTACGTGAAATTTACGTTTTTGCCCCTGTTTACTTACTAAGCATATAGCTTACCCCTTTCCTTTTGTTTTCCTTAGCAGGGGCCGACGCGGGGACTTTTGACACATACACTAGTATAGTTAGGTTTGATTGTAATAGTTGGACATATCGTATGTTTGTTTTTGTTTTAGTTTTGGTGGTTTGTCTAAGGACCCTCCTTAGGGTCTACGTTTTGGTTTTGGTTGTTGTGATAAGGATGTAATAGTGTGAGCAGGTACTTTTGGAGAATGTAAATTATAACTCTTTTGGATTTCTGGCTTTTATTGTTTTAAGTTTTGAGTCCTGGCGCGAGCTAGGCAGGCGGCCCGCCGATACCCTTGGGTTCGCCCTTGGGAGAAGTGGGGTCGTCACAGTTCCTAGGATATGTTGTAAGTGCGCAGGGCATTCATATAGATGGAGAGAAGGTTAAGGCCATCCAAGAGTGGCCCACGCCTACCTCTGTAAGCGAAGTGCACAACTTCCATGGGTTAGCAAGCTTCTATCGCCACTTTGTAAAGGATTTTAGCACCATTACTGCACATCTCACCGCAGTCATGAAGAAGCATGAGAAGTTCTTTTGGGGGGAAGCACAAGATAAGGCTTTCCAATTGCTCAAATACAAACTCACGCATGCACCACTTCTTGCACTACCTAACTTTGATCTTACTTTTGAAGTGGAATGTGATCCATCAGGTGTAGGAGTAGGAGCCATACTTATGCAAGGATGGAAACCAATCGCCTACTTCAGTGAGAAGTTAAATGGTACGGCTCTTAACTACTCGACCTATGACAAGGAGTTGCTTGCCTTTGTACGCGCTTTGGAGACCTGGCAACACTACCTACGCGCAAGGGAATTCGTCATCAAGACCGATCATGAGTCCATCAAGCACCTCAAGGGACAACAAAAGCTGAGCAAAAGGCATGCCCGATGGGTAGCCTTCATCGAGTCTTTTCCATACGTCATCAAGTACAAGGCAGGTAAGACTAATGTAGTGGCTGACGCTTTATCTCGTAAACATATTTTGCTCACTGCTTTAGATGCTAAACTCCTAGGCTTCGAGCTCATGAAGGAGTTGTATAAGGATGACTTGGACTTTTTGCATGCTTATGCGAATTGGGGAAAATCTGATTTTGAAAAATTCTTTGTGCATGATGGGTTCTTGTTTTATCTTACCAAGTTGTGCATTCCCCGAGGGTCCGTACGTGACTTACTTGTTCATGAGTCACATACTGGTGGACTAATGGGACACTTTGGTGTCACCAAGACATTAGCGGTGTTGCAGGAACACTTCCATTGGCCTCGCATGCGCAGGGACGTGGAGAGGATTGTTGAAAGTATAGCTGACAATTGAAGTTGCAAGTGTTCAAACTCCAAACGACGGATTGGGGCGTTGAGCTGTACGGGGGTCTCGTTGCCCGGTCAGCGAGTTGGGGGTCCAGGGGGCGACACGCCCCGGCTGGGGGGTTCGGGGGCAACGCCCCTGAAGCTTACGGTCTATGTATTGTTGGGCCAACTTCAGCCAAGTAAAAGAAATGGGCTGGCCGAATTTCCTTATTGTTTTTTCAAGCTTTATTAGGGTTTAATCAAGGCTATAAATAGACCTAAGTGATGTTTTACATTCAGTTTTTTGCGATATTATTAATAAAATTCCAGAATTTCGTCTTCCATTAAGGCAAAATCCTTTAGTTTGTGAAAGCTAAGTTGAACATCCTTGCGTGGTTCCTAGGTTGTTTATTGACTTATCAATCAAGCACACACACTTGATTGTGGCGTCCTCTATCGTTGAATCCATCCTTAAGTGGTCCAAGTTGGATTCAATTCCGTCTATCTTGCAACGTGTCCTTTAAGATCTCACATTAGCTTCCACGCTCACATCAAAATCAGCAGTTGACCAAAACACAAAAGTTGTAGTCTTATGTTTTAGCTTTCCAACGCATCTAAAAATGCCCCAATCGGACTTGTGTAGCCTGAGTTATTGTCATTTGAACCCAGTGCTGTTATCCAGCCTGATAGTAAAATTCTGGTTCTGTTATCTGCAAATTCGACCTGGATAAACTGTGAACCGGGCTGAGTTGTCTTCATGAAAGTTGTAGCCCTTTGTCTTAGCTTCGAAACTGTATAAATTGTACCCCAATTCTATAAGCATAGCTTCGGTTGTGACCGATACGCTAAGAGACGTCAAACCTGTCATTTTGTTCTTTACTTTAAACCTTATTTCCGGTCACTTTTCCAACTTGTTTTTGTAATGGAATGACTTTTAGCCTATTGAACGGCTATTGTAATGAGATTATTTATGTGTGATTTTGGGGGCTGATTGAAGAAAATAATGAAGCCATAAATGGCTGAAAAATAGGTAAATACAAAGGGCGTGCTGCCCAAATTTGCACTCAAGGGCTAGGTAGATGTACTCGCGACTTGAGTAAGGGTTGAGGATGAAACTAACTTGAATCATCTAAGGTATTCAAGTCTTCTTTCTTAGAGGTATATAAGTTAGAATCTGGCCGAAACTTGTACCCTTGAAAAAATGAAATTTACGACTAATAGAAATACGTTTTCTTCGTTTCTTCGACTCAAATGGAGATTTCAAAGTTTTACGAGCGAGCATAAGTTTTACAAATATTTTACTCATGTCCTTTGGTTTAAATGTACTCTTTTCACTTCCAAAACTATACGTATACTTTGTACTAGTAGTTATTCGGATTTTCTTTGGTTCACCTAAACTTTGGATGGTTTAACTGTAATATTTTCTCTTGGTTATTATTAGGGTTCCATGGTGATTGAGGGTATTATCCGGAAGGAAACTTTGGACGTTATTTTACATAAATAGGTGAGTGTTCTTTGTACGTTATGTTTCCAATGACTATGTGGATTGTTGTGACTATGTGACTATTTGTGAATGTTGGATTAAATGTTAAATGTTTTCAATGATTTCAAAAAATGAATTTTGCTAGGCGAGTATGTACTTTATTGCACTCGACCAAAATATATGTGAAATTTACAATGATTAAATGATTAAATGTTTAAATACTACTTATACATGAATGTAAGCCTTTGGCTAAACTGGGCCCTTGCCCTTCATTGCCGGTCGACTCGAGCCAGAAGCGGACTCGGTCGGGCGATTGCTGACCCTGGGTTAATGTTTGGTATACTCGAGTATGACCACGAAATTTGGTGGAGACTGGCCAGTGTCCAGTAGGGGGAAAATGAAATGAATGAATGAATGGCAAGAACAATGGAGGGGTTTTCACTTACAAATGAAATTATTTTTAATGCTGGAGGAATAAGGAAATGGTTGGTGGAATGAATGAATGAAGGGCTCCATGTGAGCATGTATCCTTTTAATGAATGTATTATCATTACTTTATATTGTAAATGTTTTGTGGATTACTTGTTATTACATGATTAATGTCCTTGTTTAATTATTTGGCTATGTGTATGGAACCTCACTGGGCTTTTAACTCATTCCGTTAGCTTTGTTTTCCTTACAGGGGATGCGAGCGAGAGCGTGAGTCCTGTGCAGACTAGCTTGGTCTAGTTTTTTAGAAATTTTATTTTTTTTATTGTTCTCGCGCTAGTGCTTGGATAAGGTTGGATATAGTACGAACTTAAAGCTTTTGTTCTAATTGGGATTTTATTTTTGTTTGAGATGGATATGAATGTAAGTATATGTTTCAGATTTGGGAATTGTTTTTTGCTTAGTCTTGAGGTTATATCTTATTTCACTTGATGAGAGCGATCGAGTCCTGGCGAGAGCTGGGCAGGCGCCTTAGGCGAAGGTGGGGCTGTCACTGGTGGTATCAGAGCCACATCGCGTGGTCTCTGCACGGAGTAAGCTTGGGCCAAGTGGTGTTATGGTCCTGATTTCATGTATAAGTATGAAGGATAAAGTGCTCTTTTGAGCATAAGCTATGAATCATGAATTGTTATAGGTCTTAAATCTCTCTCATGGTGCTTGAAGACCATAGATATGTACGTCAGGTAGGAATCTCGATTGTAAATAATTTACTCTTGGGACTGACCAGCTCAAGTGGTGAATTATCTCGGATTCTTGTACCCGAGTAAGCGGGAGTTGAGGGCAATACTAAGGACTTGCGATCTTCATTGCGGGGAACAGGAATGGGCTAATGTTTGGTGAGATTAAGTGCCAGGGGTTAACGGACGTCTAGTTCAGTTGGTAAGAGAAGTGAGAGATTGGACAGGGAATATTTTAACCGAGCATGGAACGGTATGTCATGTTTTCTTTTGTTTTGCCTCTGTATTGCTACCATATGTATTTGGCTTGTGGCATGTTAATACTTATGTGTATTGTATTTGCCGGACTTGATTTTGTTTTTGTTCAACTTGATATGTAGCTTTGTGAATTTGGTGTGTTATATCTTGTCGTTTCAATCAATTTACTTTGTTACATTAAATCACCTTTTAAAAAAAAAAAGAGAGAGAAAAAGGGTATGGAGGGGAGACGTAGTCACGGACGTGGAGCTAGTCGGGGCCATGGGGCTAGGCAAGATCAAGAACCAAGAAATGAAAGAGAAACAGCAGCTGAGCAAGATCATGGGCTGAGGGTTGAGGCAAAAGACCAAGTAGCGACGGCGATCCAACAAATGACAAATATCCTAGCACGATTGGTAGATCAACAAGGTGAAATGCCAGTGAATCAAACCCAGAATCCCGAGATAGGAGAGGATAGGGCTCTGGAGCGGTTTCAAAAATTTGTACCTCCTAAATTCCTTGAAGGGCCTGATCCAGATGTAGCTGAACAGTGGTTAGAGGCAATGATTAAGATCTTCGCAGCCTTGAACTACACGGAGCAAAGACAGGTGAACTTTGCTGTATTCCAATTCGAAGGACCGGCCCGAGCATGGTGGAATGTTATTAGGGCAAAGTGGGAGAGAGAACAAACTGCATGGACAAGGGTGAACTTTATAAGGGAATTTAACGAGAAGTACCTCCCATCTTTGGTCCAAGAAAGGAGAGAAGATGAGTTTATTGGATTGCGTCAGGGAACCCAGAGTGTGGCCGAATATGAGAATAAATTTACTAAACTGTCCAAGTTCGCTTCCGAATTAGTGGTTACAGAGCGAAGGAGAGTAAGACGGTTCATACAAGGCTTCAATTTGGAAATCCAGGAAGCTTTAGCGGCGGTTCAAGTTAACACTTTTACGGAAGCTCTCAAGAAAGCGCAGAGAATTGAGGATGCGAAAGCACAAGTAAAAGCTTTTCAAACGCGAAAAAGAGGTGCATCTAGTAGCATACTTGAGGAACCTAGAGAAAAGACAACGCCCTCCAAAGTGCAAAAAAGTGAACCATTTACCTCATCCACCATGGACATTAGGAGCACTAGATGAAGGATCTACAAAAAAAAAGTCAAAGAGGACAAGAGGGGATTTCTCGAGAAGGCCAAACAGTGGCTTCCCACGTGGCATGTGGATACTATGGGAAGGCAAATCACACTGAGAATGATTGCTAGAGGAAAGGGTGAAGGTGTTTGATTTGTAGGAGTGGCAATCATCAAATTAGCAATTGCCCAAAGAAACAGCCCCGAGAGAATAGTGCCCAACAAGTGAATGGAACCAAATCGAAACAAGTGAATGAAAGAGGGAACCGAACAAAAGTACCAGCAAAGGTATATGCCTTAGACAAGCAACAAGTGCCGGAGTCGTCTGAGGCAACGGAAGGTATGAATTTCGAGGTCGAAATTCTCTTAAGGGGGAGAGAGTGTGAGGACTTGAAAAATCCCTTATATTTTTCTTAAAAATTCCCTTTAATTTGGAATTTATTACTTTACAATAACTTTACTACACATTCACTTTCCCAATAGCTACAAATAATCATAGGAATAAGGATTTCCTTTTTACTTTCATCGTTACAATAAACTAGGGTTTTTACGTCTTTTCGTAATATGAGAATCGGTACGGAGTGTGTATTAAATTTAGTGATTAAGAGTGAGTTTTAGATGATATTACATGTGTGATTAGTAGTAATAATTGTGAGAACCCAGAAATTTTCTTATTTTCTAGGCTTTATTTTATTTATTTGTATGTCTTTTCTCTATTTTCCTTATTAGGAAAATTTTCTAAATAATTTTTAAGAGTAAATATAGTTTTTAAATCATTTTTCTAGTATAAGTTAGTTCATGAGAAATTAGGAGTGTATACCGGGCGTGGGACCCGCTAGTGCGATAAGTGTGATAAATTCGGCCAATTAGGTTAAGTTTTGTATACATGGATTAATTTACTAGGTGTTAAGAGGTAATTAGAGGTTACCTAGATGGATTAGTATTGGAGGGACAAGAGGATAAGTTTAAGCTTAAAAGGGTTGCTAGGTGTCATCACATGTTTGGAGCTTGGACTTTGACCACCTTACTACCTTTACCAAATATCAAAAATTGACCCAAAATTCATTCCCATTTCTTCCTTCTTGGCCGAGCTCTTCAAGAGAGAATAAGAGAGCAAGCTTCAACTTTCATCTTCCATTTCTTGCACAAATCTTGTGATTCTGTGAGGCCCCAGTCCGTTCTTAAGTTTGATATTAGGTTATATTCATTATTTGTGCGGTAACACTTGGTTTTGGGACTACTTCGAAAACCCTAAGTTGGGGTTAGGATTGAAACCCTAGTTTTTGTATTAATTATAAGTTCGAGTGGTGATTAAAGTTAGTTATGTTAGTGTGTGTTTTAGTATAGGATTTGATCCATTTTATATAGGTTAAGTGAGTTTAAAAGTTAGAAAACCCTAAGCTAGCAAAACCTTTAGTGTTATGATGTATTAGAAGCTTAAGTTGGGTTTAAAACCCTAATTCTTTGCCAATGTTATGAAGGTTGTTGGTTAGTGGGTTCCATTATGGATAAAGTATGATTAAGTATAGGTGATTAAGAAAGGAAAGTGATTAGTAAAGCAATTAAGTGTAATTACATGTTTTGGACTAAATTAAGTTATAACCTATGGAGTTAATTGAAAGCTTTTCAAATGTTTAAGGGCAAGAGTTGATTATATACAAAGTTGGAGAGTAAAGGCTAAAGAGTAAAATTGGGAGCTTTTATGTGATTGGTGGTGTTAGAAAATATCTCCCAAAGCTTTGACTAGCATGTTATCATAGGATTTATAAGAGAAACAAGAGAAACAAAACAAAACAAAACTAAGAGAAAAAAAAGAGAGAGAGGGCCGAGAGAAAGAAAGAAAATAAGGAGGAAAATCTCTTCCAAATCCAACTTCATCTAGCTTCCATCTTGGTCTTGGAGTTTAAGACAACATCTTGGGTACTTGATTGTTGAGGTTTGATCATCAACAAAGCTTGCTTGAAGGTAAATATCTCTCTCTTGGAAGTTAAAGATTAGTGATTAAGCTTTGAAGCCATGAAAGTGATGTTTTGTTATGATGATGAACTTGTGTGGTGTGAGGACCCGTAATTTTCTTAATTTCTAGGTTTTATTTTCTTTGAATTGCACGTATTTTTCACATTTTCTTTATTCGAAAAATTTTAAAACCTAATTTTGTGAGGACCCGTAATTTTCTTAATTTCTAGGTTTAATTTCTTTTAATTATACGTTTTTCCACCTTTTCTTTATTCGAAACGTGGGACCCACTAGTGCGAAAAGTTCGGAAAAATTCGGCCAATTAGGTTAAATTCCGGATACTGTGTAAAATTTATCGGGTGTTAACAGATAAGTAGAGTGTGTGAAATGATTGATGTGAGAGAGAAAAGAAGGGATAGGAATGCATTAATGGAGTGCCACGTGTCACTTGGTGATTGGTTTTGACTTAAGAACACTATTCACTTTTTTTGACTTTTGACCAAAATTGGTTAAATATCTAAAAATTTCACAAAAAATCACCATTTTCTTTCACCTTGTGGCCGGCCCTCTCTCTTGCCAAGAAGGAAGAAAACTTCTTCAATCTTCAAGCTTTCCACTAGCTCAAATCATCCAAATCAATCACACAAACTAGTTTCCACTCCATACAATCTTTCCATTTAGTGTTAGTGGTGAGTTTGGTGAAGTTTTTGGAAGAGCTAAGGTGGTCTACAACTCCTCTTCTCTTGTTTACTAGGTAAGTGATGATTGAACATCCTCTTATAGCTAATGATGTTTATTTTGTGCCTAATGGTGACTTGAGTGATGGAATGTGTGATTTATTTCTTGATTTGAAGTGATTTGGTGAAGTTTTTATTTTATTGAGGAATTTTCTGGTTTAATATGAATGGGATGTTGTGGCTATTTTTGATGATTGACAATGGCTTATAATGACTCTAGTAGGTGTGAATTATTGATAATTGCAATCAATTTTGGGTTTGGATTGAAATGAGAAAAGTTAGGGTTGATAACCCCTAATTCTGTCCGGTTTTGGATCATAGGGTTATAGGCCGAATTGGACTTTGCTCAAAACATAAAAGTTGTAGGTATTGATGAGTTTGAAGTCCCTGCAAAATTTCAGGTCATTTGGATTAGTGTAGAGTAAGATATGTCGTTTTTACTGTTGCTGTTCTGGGTGATCAGAATGTACGAACTGCGATTGTAATCGTCTGTTTTGACTGGAATTTCTTTGGATTTAGATGTTGGTGTCTTCTGATGAAATGTAGCTTGATGTCTTAGCTATCATATTCCTTTGGAATCAATGCATTTGGACCTGTGTAGACTGAGTTGGACGAATTACAGGATTGTGTGATTTGGGAACCTGCAATTACGGTTCTGGGTTGGTTTTCTGCATTTTTGACCTAGTTGTGCTAGGATTTGGACTGAGTGGCCTTCTACATTGTTGTAGCCCTGTCTTTTAGCTTCGAGATGGTGTGTCTTACACCCTCATCCGATAAGCGTAGCGCATTGTGTGCCATTACCGCATTAGGAGGCCAAAACTGTTTTTGGTGTTGGGACAAACGAGTTCCATTTCCTGATTTTCTGGTTTGCTTATATGTCTATATATGCATATGAAACCCTATTGGGGTTATGTTTGACTTGGCTTTATGACGCGTTATCGAGTCTCATTGTACTTGTTTGTATGTTTTAAGGCTTACTTTTATTCCGGTCATTTCCTAGTTAACTTTTACTTTGGGCCTAGTGAATGGCTTTTGGAAATGAGGTGAATTTTGTGTGAGATGTTGGGACTGATTCGAGGAAATAATGAAGCCTTAATGGCTGGAAAAGTAAGAAATTTAGGGGAAGTGCTGCCCGATTTTCTAGGCCGTTTGGTTCTTTTAAGTTGGATTTGCCTTTTGGTAGAAATAAAAGGGCTTTTGGGTTATTGAACCTAGGTCTTTATGCTATCTTTTGTTCCCAAAAATCATGTTTTGTACCCTTGCATTAGTAATTATTTGGCGAGGCATACGACTAGTAGTCGAGCCTCATGTGCATTGTGTTTACTCGATTACGGATGTGAAACCTTCAATTGGTTTATTTTGGTTATTTTAGGGTTTCTTGGCGATTAAGGCCAATCTGAAGTAAAAACTTTTGAAGTTGAGCCGGTGAGTGTACCACTCCCCTCCATTGCTGTCTAACTTGATTTCTGCTCTGCAATCTGTTAAATTTGTTTGAGACGAGGGTGTACTTTATCACACTCGTTCTTCTATCTGTTCATATGCCAATTTTGAGTGCCTATCTGAATCTGCCGTCTGAATCTGCTATCTGAATCTGCTATTTTGTATCTGTATCTGAATCTGTTATCTGTGTCTGCATCTGTTCGGATTTCTATGACCTATGAGCTCAATCCTGTGGCTAAGTTATTCGAGTCGGGCCGGCAAGGGCCTGGACGATTAGATAACGAACCACGGTAGTCTGTTCGGGGATTTTTGGGTATTGAGACCCTTGATTCCGGTATACTCGAGTATTACCATTTCTGTTCGGTTACGGTGAGCGGGCCCGGTAAAGGGGTGTTTGGTGGACGGAATTCGGTGTAAAGAGGGGTCTACGGACGTTTTGGTTCTATATACGTTGACGGAGAGTCAACCGGTTTGGATCAAGTACTGCGCTGGAAATTTGGCTCCTGAGAGCCACCCGTATCCTTCTGATTTGAATCATTGGTTCCTTTGCTTTACATCTGGCATGTGTATCTGATTTGTTAAATGTGAAATGCCATGATTTTTCTGCTATATGTTTGGTACCTCATTGAGCGCAAGCTCACCCCTTTCTGTTCCTTTTTGTTTTCCTTACAGGAAAATAAACCCTTTTGGTCTGGATTTGACAAATGGCTGCCAAATTGAGCTAGTTGAACATATCTTTTGTATAGCTCATGTATTAAAACCCTAAGTGTACTTTTGGGGCGTTTTCTCTTTTGATTTGGCAAACCGTGTATATGTATTAACTTTTGAAAACTTTTGTATGTCATTTTGGATTGAAATTTTGGATTGTAATCGCTACAGTTCAGATGTGAATGTTTGCATGCTCTTTCGGTTGGGTTCTGACGGGTCGGTTACTATCATGGCCGACTCCGGATTTCATTTTTCTTATTTTGGGTTATTTTTCCATTTTGACTTGTTTACGCTCGTTTGTAAGTTCTGGATCGCAATAGATAGTTCTAGTCTGCATCGTTAGTCCTGGCGAGAGCTGGGCAGGCAGCCCGCTAACCCCTTTGGTTCGCCTTAGGGGAAAGTGGGGCTGTTACAAATTTTATTAGTAAATATAGTTTTTAAATGATTTTTCTAGTATCGGTTAGTTTTTGAGAAATTAAGAGCGTATATCGGATGTGGGACCCGCTAGTGCGGTAAGTTTGATAAAATTCGGCCAATTAGGTTAAGTTGTGTATACCGGGTTTAATTTATCAGGTGTGAAGAGATAATTAGAAGTTACCTAGATGGATTATCATTGGAGAGACAAAAGGATAAGTGTTAAACTTAAAAGGTGCCACGTGTCGCTTTTTCATTCGAGCTTGGACTTTGACCATTATTTCTTACCTTTGCTAATACTCAATTTTGACCCAAAACTCACCCAATTTTGCAAGCCTTTGGCTGGCCCTCTTGACAAGAAGAAAGAAAAGAAAACTCTTAACCTTTTGCTTCTAATCTTGCCTAAATCTTGCAAACCAACCGATTAATCTTGAGCTTACTCCATAAAAACCCTTAAGTGTGAGGTTGTGAGGTGATTAGTGGAGTTATTTGGAAGCTTAAGGTGCTAAGTGGTCTCTTTTCTTTGGTTACTAAGGTGAGTAGTGAAGGAACCCCTCTCCTCTATCTAATGATGGTTAATTCATGACTTGTGGTAGCATAAGGGATGAAATTAAGTGTTACTTCATGATTTTGGTTGAATTTGGTGAAATTTTATAATTATTGATGATTTTTCTGTTTTCATATGATTATCATTGTGTGGCTATGTATGATGATTGGAAATGATGTTGAAGGAAGCTAGAAGGTGGAAAGTGTGGTTAATTGCAGAAAATTTCTGTTTTGGAAGGAAATGTTGAAAGTTAGGGTTTCATTTTCTTACATTCTGCCCGGCACTGTACCTCATAGTTATAGGCCGAATTGGCCTTGGGTTAAAACATGAAAGTTGTAGGGAATGATATTTTAGAGTTGCCTGCAAAATTTCAAGTCAATTAGAGCAATGTATCTTATGAAAAGACCGAAATACCCCTGCTGCCCTATTTCTACCCGAACTTGGTAATCAGTTCTGGTAATTGGTTAATTTGATAGGGAATGCTTCTGATTTGGTTGTTGATGTCTTCTGATGAATTGTATCCTTGTATCTTATATTTCGGATGGCTTTGGAATCACTTGATTTGGACTTAGGTAGCCTGACTTATGATATTTGAACCAGAATGCGGTTTGTGAATCTATTTTTGCGGTTCTGGTGTAGTATATTGAAATTTTGACCTGGTTACACTCGGAACTGGACAGAGTAGCCTTCTTCAACATTGTAGCCCTACCTCTTAGCTTCGAAACGGTGTATCTTGCACCTCCATCCGATAATCGTAGTGCCAATGGTGCCAAAACCGCAAAATGATGTCAAAAACTATTTTTATGGTTTAGAGCTTAAGTCTATTTCCGGATTTCCCTGGTTTACTCTAGTGCTTATACATTCTTATGGAGCCCTATTTTGGTGGTATTTGGAATTGGTTTATGACTTGTAATCAAGTCTTATTGTGCTTATTTGAATATTTTAGGGCTTGACTTTCATTTCCGGTCATTTTCCTAGCTAAATTTTGCACTTGAATGACTTTAAGCCTAGTGAACGGCTTTTGGAAATGAGATTATTTTTGTATGAGATGTTGGGACTGATTTGAGGAAATAATGAAGCCATTAATGGCTGGAAAATAGGTAAACACAAGGGATATGCTGCCGAAATTTTACTTGAAGGCTAGTTGGATTTACTTGTGACTTGAGCGAAGGGTTTTAGGGTTGTTCATGTCTTTGATACCAACCGCCACCTTTTACTCCAAAATTACATTGTTATTTCTTTGCACTGGTAGCTAATTTGATCAGGCACACGACTTATAGTTGAGTCTTATTTATGCATTTCGTGTACTGGATTCGTGAAAGTGGGAACCATAATTGTTTCACCTTGGTTATTTTAGGGTTTCTTGGTGATTAAAGCTCTCTTTTGGGCAAAAACTTTTGAGGTATCTGTACTGAAACCGGTGAGTGTACCACTCCCCTCACTTGTTGTTGTTTAACTCGGTTTCTGTACATGCAATCTGTGATATGAACGACTGAACTATCTGTTTATTCTGTTTGAGACGAGGGTGTACTTTATCACACTCGTTCTCTTGTCTGTTCATATGCCAATTTTGAGTGCGTATTTGAATCTGCTATCTGTATCTGGTATCTGTATCTGTTCTGACGTCGTTTGGAAGCTTGTATCCAACGACCTTTCTGTGACCTCTGAGCTCAACCCCTGTGGCTAGTTACTCGAGTCGGGCAGGCAAGGGCCTGGTCGATTAGATAACGAACCACGGTAGTCTGTTTTGGGATCTTTGGGTACTGAGACCCTTGATTCCGGTATACTCGAGTATTACCATTTCTGAACTGATTGGATTTCAGGCCCGGTAGGGGTATGTGAGGTGGAAGGAATCAGAGAAAGTGGAGTCTATGGTATTGGTTACTCCTTTAGCGTTGACGGAGTGTCAACTGTTATTTCGATCAAGCTTCGGTGAAGCAAATGGGAATTTGGCTCCTGAGAGCCACTTGTATCCTTCCTATTTGAATCATTGGTTCTAATTACTTTACTTTACATCTGGCATGTGTACCTGATTTGTTAAATGTGAAATGCCATGATTTTACTGCTATATGTCTGGTACCTCATTGAGCGCAAGCTCACCCCTTTCTGTTACCTTTGTTTTTCCTTACAGGGTTCAATGTTTTGAAACCAAGATTTTTGGAAGAAAAGAGTTGAGCCAGTTGTAGGACTTCTTTTGTTTATGCTCTTCTGTAACTGAAACCCTAATTGTATTTTGTATAGCGTGAATACTCTGGCTTGTATTTTGGTTCATTGGTTCAAGACTCCGATGTAAATCTATGTATAACCGTTTAATTGATGTCCCGTACTTCCGTATGGTTTGGTAAGCTCTGTTTAACCCTGGGTGGTCTCCAATTGTACGTTTTCGTTGAGTTCTCGCGCGTCCTATCTAGGGTTTGAGTGATTTGACTCCGTAGTCCTGGCGAGAGCAGGGCAGGCGGTCCGCTGAACCCTTTGGTTCCCCTTAGGGTGAGGTGGGGCTGTCACATGTGGTTTATGTAGTGATTCTTGAGTAGTTCAATGGTTAATTTTAGTGATTTATTGCTGCTGGAATTTCGATCAAGATAAGAAAGAATTAGGGGTTTCATGATAAACATTCTAGTTAGTTCTAATCTTGTGTTATTGAACTTGTAGTGGTTGTGTTTGATGATTGGCTTCATTGGTTTGGTGAGTGAATGGTAAAAACTGATTTGGGTTAAGAAACCCTAGGCTTCCTTAGGTTGGTTTAGCTTGGCTAATGTTTAGTGAGTTAGGGTTTGGTTGGTAGGTTGTTAGATTAAGTTTAGTGATGCAAATAAAGTTAGGTTAGGGATTATGGTTAGTTTTGGGCAAGTTGTAGTGTCTTAGAAGGAAAGTTTCGGACCTTTTGTAGCGCCCCCACTTCTCCCTAAGGCGAACCAAAGGGTATCCGCGGGACGCCTGCCCAGCTCTCGCCAGGACTCACTACAATCCATCATTCAAAAGCTCGAAATACTTTAAGTAACTTCAATACATAATTAAAGTACTCCAAATATCTCACACTTACAATTATGCAGCTTCCAAGCTTAAATACAACCCAACGGAAAAGGGTACAATAGCCATCCGTTATAATATAACTTAAAGTTTTCAAAAGAAAACAATCTAGTACTACTCACGAGCACCCTTGGTCTCGAACCCTGTAAAAGAAAACCACAACGTGGGATGAGCTACACAGCCCAGTGAGGTTCCGAGACACTCTAACAGTTCAAATAAATCAAGTAAGTTGGGCATATCATATGCATGATTCAAGGTCACACACTGGCATGTTATCATGAGGTGATAATCATTGTACGAGTAATTTGAGATATTTATCATGGTATGAGACATTTATCATGAGACAGGTATCATGATATAAGTACATTGGTCAGGTAACAGGTATGGAGCATATCACAGGCATAGTTCAGGATTTCATGTTGACATTTTAGCATGAAACAATTATCATGATACAAGGTAAACATATACGGTAGGATACGGTGTTCCAGTGGAACTCTGTCGGTCATCTGCACCTTATGACTTCTGATCCCCACGGTACGGTCTGGCCATCGCCTTATCCCTCCAGTGGTAATACTCGAGTATACCGAAACGGTGGCCCAGGGTTCCAACCTACCCGACCGAGCCCAGTCCTGGCTCGAGTAGGTCAGTAACCAAGGGCAGGGCCCAAGTTCAGCTTAGAGCTTACAACATGCACAAGTAACCAAGTAATTCGACAAAAGGTAAAATTCATCATTTGAGTAGGTCGAGTGAGGTAAAGTACACACTCGCCTAATAATGATGGACAGCTTCATATAACATGTGATTCATGATAATCAAGTAATCAGGTGGTCAAGTAACCAAGTAAGTTGGTGATCACGTAAGCAGATAACCAAGTAAGCAAGTAACCAAATAGATTAGAAAACGGTAAGTAAACACGGTTAACGGTAAACGGTAAACGGTTAACGGTAGTAATTACGGTTAATTGGTAGACATATGTCATTTCAATAGGCCGCCATTGGCCGTTTTTCACTTTCACCACGTAAGAGTCGAGGAGATTCACTCCAACCGACTTATGCTTCCATAGCATAATTAATCATTTAAACACATCATGTAAATATGCTCTCCAAACATTTCATATCTAGTATTTCAAGTAATCACATAAGTATGCTCTTTAAGCATTTCATATCGAATAGTTCAAGTAGTCACGTAAATATGCTCTTCAAGGGTTTCATATCGAATAGTTCAAATATACATACTTCAGGTGTTTCATGTCGAGTAATTCAAGTATACACTATTCAAATATGCATGAGTGTGGTAAATACTTAACATATAGCACTTAACACCTAATGACCAGGAGTTAAGCATGTCATAGACTTATTCCAATTACGTATTCCTATATGGAACACTCACCTATTGCAACAAGAGAGTAAATACTCAAACAAGTGTCTAGGCGTCCACTTCGAGTTCCTCTTGAAGGTCCCCTTGAGCGCCTGAGCAAATAACCATTAACTATTATGCACTATCACTTAGAACTCCTACTTATCAAAGAAGGTTGTACAATCTAAGGGGAATTCATAAATTGGGCCTTAATTATTAATAATCGAGGCTCAAGAGTAGAGTTTGAAAGTCTAAAGAGAGAGACTAACATTTTTCATGAAATCGAGTTCAAAATGTTCAATCGGTATCGAGAAAAGAAGGCAAGTTTCCAAAATCTCATTTTCTAAGAAATTGCCAAATTTCAGCTTTGGGTGTCAATTTTAGAAAAAATCGTATCTTGCACTACGTAGGTCCAAAATTGGAACGCTTGATACCATTGGAAACTACATTCCGAGTACTACAAGTTTCTAGAAGACACTTTTCCATGATCCCAAATGGAAGGTATTCAAAAGTTGGATCAAAGTTACTGCTGTAGAATACTAAGACAGTTTCAAGGTTGGTTTTTGGCCAATTTTGGAAATTCGGCAAAATTCACTTGTTTTGAACTAACCTTTGAAATTTGGAAATCAATTAGTGTTGCAATCCATGAGTATAACAAAACAAGCGGAATGAGAAACGGAGTTTCGAGCACCAAGATATAGTAGCTCCAAGTTGCTGAAAAAGTTAAGACGGTTGGGCTATTTTCCAGGTTTAAAAACTAAATTCGAAGCATCATTTGGTCACCGAGTTGGCAGTGGAATTACATAAAACTTGGTACACTAAATCTTCCATATGTGAACAACGTTTCTACCAAGTTTCATACGAAAACTCACACGGTAAGGTAGTCATTAAAACAACCAAAGTTTATGAAGAGTTTCAAGGCTAAACTACCTTCTCACTTTTTCTTTTGTTTACAAACTTTTGTACCATGAAATCAGTTTCAAATCTCTCCATTATTGAAACCAAGAGTTCATAAACATCCACTGAGCAATTTAAAGACCATTGACATCCAAATTCTAGAAATAAAACTCTCCAAATCAGATTTGACCATTTGGCTAAGAGAAAACGAAAAGTTTTCCAGATTCGATGAGCGAATTTTGTGACATCATTTGCATATCAAAATGGTCTTAGAATATTACCAAATTTTGTACAATTAAACCTCCATATGAGGATTACTCTTCTATCAAATTTCATTTGAAAATTCACACGGGAAGGTAGTTAACTAAACCATCAAAGTTCAGGAAATTTCCCAAGGTAAAACTGTCTTCTAGCTCTTCTTTCCTTTTTAAATATTTTGTCCAAAGAAACCAACCCAAATCTGGTTTATTTGTAAAACAAAGTCCAAGGAACATCTAATCTAAAGTTTGGTAGGTGTTGGACATCAAATTTTCCAAAACAACAAGTCCCAAATCATTGTTAGTTACAAATCTGTCCAAGTGGAAAATTCTATCACTGTAGCAGTTTCAAACTTTGGCCACAACTCACTCAATTCAACTTGGAATTGGACGTGGTTGATGGCGTTGGAAAGCTCTCTTATAAAGCGGAATTTTCTCAGAAGAAACCATTTTCAAATTCTATCTACAAACAGCTCGTTTTTGAGCATCAAGAAGCAATTTCTGTCCTGTCTCCTGGAGAGCAACGAAACAGGGCAGTGATTTTCAAACGAATGGTGTGGCTCACTCAAGTGGAACCAGAACGTGAATTTGGTACCAATGGAAAGCTGAGAATGTCTAGTTTCCAATGCCGCAAACGGCACTTGATTTCGACATCGGAGTAAAGAGTTATAGCCGATACAAAATGACTGCCTGGGCAATACGGGAATCATTTTCCAGATTTGCTAACTTTCGAAATCAATTCATTTGACCAACCAAATCATGTTATTTTTCAATGAAATTTTGTACACACTCACAATAACATGTAAACAACATAATCAAGTCATTAGAACCTCAAAATTTTGCACAAAAGTGGTCGGACAAGGCAGGGGTAAAATCGGAAACTTTTGCCTCTTGCACCCAATGAAATTTCTATCAATTACACACCATTAATCCATCATTTTAACCACTAAACCAACAATATATCCACCATCAATCATCAAATCAGCAACAACCCAAGTGTGGGAATCCATAGAGCCCACTTTCACATTTTTCCAACAATATCAAGATACCCATACACATGCAATAGCTTAAGGATGCATTTCTACCATCATAAACCAAGCTTAAGGTGTAGGATGAGGTTATACCTCCTTGTTGCTTTAAACCAGAAATTTCGGTCCTCAAGATGCTCCAAGAAACCGTGAGAAACTCCTCCTTTTTCTAGCTAGATGATCTCTCCACGTGACAAGCTAAGTGTAGTTCAAATTTGGTGTGAATCCATGAAGTTTTTGTGCAAGAATTGAAGATGAAAATGGCAACTTTGTGTTGTGTTTTTGCTGCAGAGAATTCGGCCAAGAGAGAGACTAAGAGAGAGAGTGTTTGGTCTAAATTTAGCTTCTTAAGGAAGACACAATGTGTGGTGCAAAAATCATCCCCAAAGTCAACTCTCACTAGGGTGCGTTTGGGCGCGTTTCGGCTCGATTTCTCGCGCGTTTGGTTCACTAGTGCACTAAACCTCTAATGCACTTATATTCATGTAGATAATATTCACTCTTAATTATCCCGAAATAAGGGTCTAAGGTCCCTCAAATAAAGTCACGCGTGTGGAAACGTGTACCGTCAATTTTATCGCTATAACGCGAAACCTCCGAGAAATTCTTATAACGTCCGTACTACTAACCATCACTTGAGTATTTAAACATTAAAATTCCTATTTTAAGACTAAGGCACGTATCTCCAATTTTTCTGAGCTCAGTGTATCCTCAAATCGGCTATCGTTCCAAATGAACGTGCACTATTTCACTTATCGGGCTTTCGGAAATTAATTTTTGAAACAAGTCATTTTAAAAATATAATGAAACTATATTTCCATGTAATTAGGTCTCAAGAGCTTAGAAAATAATATTCGGAGTAAAAGACCAAATAAATAATTAAATAAGCTAGAAATAGGAGATTAAATAAGTAAATTTTGCGAGTCCTCACAACCTCCCCTCCTTAAAAGAATTTCGTCCTCGAAATTCATACCTTCTGTAATCTCAGACAATTCTGAACCGTGTGATGTGTTCATGTCAAGCGTTCTTTCAGATGTCACTAGTCGGTTTCTCCTTCCATTGACTTGTCGAGGGGCAGTTCCATTTCCTTGTTGAGCAGTAGTTTCTCGTGGATACCTCCTTGGACAGTCATGAACTTTATGATTGGTACTCCCACATCCCATACACTTTCGTCCCTTTAGCCAACAGTTTTCTTCAGTGTGATTCGTCCTTCCACAATATCCACAAGTCGGACGAGGTGTTGTGACCTGACTTGCTTGCGAGGTTTTCTTTGATCGTGTTTGTCCTACTGAAGTCCCTCGTGACATAGTTCCTTTTGGTTCCTTTATCATGAGTGGTGCAGGAAGTGACAGTCCTACTTCATCCACTTCTTTTCTAACTTTGGGCGGTGGTCCATTTTTTCCTAGTGTACTGTCAGATGTATCTCTTTTCCTTTTTTGAAAAGCTCTCAGTTGAGATTTTGTGCTTTCTACCCTTTGCGCTTTTTCAAGAGCGTCACTAAATGTTTCAACCTGTGCTGCAGCAAAGGCATCTTGGATTTCCAAATCTAATCCTTGGATAAACCGTCTTATTCTCTTCCGTTCAGTAGCCACCAATTCTGGGGCATATGTAGATAACTTCGTAAAGCGTGTTTCATACTCAGCTACGCTTAAAGTTCCTTGACGAAGCTTTATAAAATCATCTTCTCTCTTTTCTTGGACAAGTGGAGGAAGAAATTTCTCATTAAATTCACGCACGAAGTTTATCCAAATTCTCGGAGTTTGATCTCTTTCCCACTTGTTTCTTATAACATTCCACCAGGCTCGGGCTGCTCCTTCAAGTTGAAATACAGCAAAGGTGACTTGTCTCTCCTCTGTGTAATCCAAGGCATCGAATATATTTCTTATATTCTCTAACCAATTTTCAGCCACCTCTGGATCAGGTCCTCCAGCAAACTTAGGTGGGGAAAATTTCTGAAACCGCTCTAAAGCTCGATCCTCCCCTATCTCTTGGTTTCCACGTTGGTTCCCTTGTCCAACACCTTGACCTTGTTGAGCTACCAAGAGCTCTAGGATATCCGTCATGCGAGTTAAAACTTGTCCTATCTGGTCATTTCCTCTCCCAGCACTTAGCTCAACGTTTTGATCGATATCGGACCCATTAGCTACTCTTTCATTTCGGGGTTGTCTAGGTTGACGTCCCTTTCGTTGTCCTCTAGTTTCCATGTCCACAACTAATCTATACGCACATGCATAACCCTTACACTTAGTTAAAATTGAACTACACTCATATACCAGTAGCAACATTTAAAGAGGATGAAGATACTTTCACAAATAACATTATCACTATGCAAGTAAACACAAACTAGAGTTCATTAAATCATAACACAAATTATGGCCAGGTAAAGTTCATACCAAGTCAAAGTCAATAACAAAAATAAACAAGTGATTATCACAAGTACATTCATCTCCAACGCGCAAACTCTTAAGTTCTACTCCCATCGTCTCACTATGAAAGATCACCAGTAGAGATTCACTAGATTAATTGGAATTAGACGATTCTCGTTCCCTAACATGCTCGATTTCAATCCCAACACAAGGATCTTTTGGGTTACGATATTTTCCATCTTCCACTCTTAATTATTGTACCATCTTAACCAAACAATTATTGGTTTCCTGTAACCATTCACATGAAATATCGATTCATTCTTATTCCCCACAAATGGAGATATAAAGTCCCTATGGTTGCTTTCCACTCCCAAGTACTCGGGTTCAAGAATCCAAAATAGGATAATTCACATCTCGAGCCGGCCGGTCCCAAGAGTAAATCACCACATTCGAGATTCCTACCCAACATACATATCAAATTCCCTCCAATCATCAAGATAAAGGTTTTACAACCTATAACATTCATGATTCACAACTTACATTTCTAGAAGGGCACTTAAGTCTTTACTCAATCACATAGTAAGGACCATAACACTACTTGGCCCTATCTTGCTCCTTTGTAGAGACCACGTGAAGTGGCTCTAAATTCATCATTACAAGCAATCATTTAACTTTCAGAATAGTCCCACAGTCCGGCATCCTAAACATTTAAGCCTAGGATACACTACAAAATCTGAAGCCTAAGCTCTGATACCAATTGTAGCGCCCCCACTTCTCCCTAAGGCGAACCAAAGGGTATCCGCGGGACGCCTGCCCAGCTCTCGCCAGGACTCACTACAATCCATCATTCAAAAGCTCGAAATACTTTAAGTAACTTCAATACATAATTAAAGTACTCCAAATATCTCACACTTACAATTATGCAGCTTCCAAGCTTAAATACAACCCAACGGAAAAGGGTACAATAGCCATCCGTTATAATATAACTTAAAGTTTTCAAAAGAAAACAATCTAGTACTACTCACGAGCACCCTTGGTCTCGAACCCTGTAAAAGAAAACCACAACGTGGGATGAGCTACACAGCCCAGTGAGGTTCCAAGACACTCTAACAGTTCAAATAAATCAAGTAAGTTGGGCATATCATATGCATGATTCAAGGTCACACACTGGCATGTTATCATGAGGTGATAATCATTGTACGAGTAATTTGAGATATTTATCATGGTATGAGACATTTATCATGAGACAGGTATCATGATATAAGTACATTGGTCAGGTAACAGGTATGGAGCATATCACAGGCATAGTTCAGGATTTCATGTTGACATTTTAGCATGAAACAATTATCATGATACAAGGTAAACATATACGGTAGGATACGGTGTTCCAGTGGAACTCTGTCGGTCATCTGCACCTTATGACTTCTGATCCCCACGGTACGGTCTGGCCATCGCCTTATCCCTCCAGTGGTAATACTCGAGTATACCGAAACGGTGGCCCAGGGTTCCAACCTACCCGACCGAGCCCAGTCCTGGCTCGAGTAGGTCAGTAACCAAGGGCAGGGCCCAAGTTCAGCTTAGAGCTTACAACATGCACAAGTAACCAAGTAATTCGACAAAAGGTAAAATTCATCATTTGAGTAGGTCGAGTGAGGTAAAGTACACACTCGCCTAATAATGATGGACAGCTTCATATAACATGTGATTCATGATAATCAAGTAATCAGGTGGTCAAGTAACCAAGTAAGTTGGTGATCACGTAAGCAGATAACCAAGTAAGCAAGTAACCAAATAGATTAGAAAACGGTAAGTAAACACGGTTAACGGTAAACGGTAAACGGTTAACGGTAGTAATTACGGTTAATTGGTAGACATATGTCATTTCAATAGGCCGCCATTGGCCGTTTTTCACTTTCACCACGTAAGAGTCGAGGAGATTCACTCCAACCGACTTATGCTTCCATAGCATAATTAATCATTTAAACACATCATGTAAATATGCTCTCCAAACATTTCATATCTAGTATTTCAAGTAATCACATAAGTATGCTCTTTAAGCATTTCATATCGAATAGTTCAAGTAGTCACGTAAATATGCTCTTCAAGGGTTTCATATCGAATAGTTCAATTATACATACTTCAGGTGTTTCATGTCGAGTAATTCAAGTATACACTATTCAAATATGCATGAGTGTGGTAAATACTTAACATATAGCACTTAACACCTAATGACCAGGAGTTAAGCATGTCATAGACTTATTCCAATTACGTATTCCTATATGGAACACTCACCTATTGCAACAAGAGAGTAAATACTCAAACAAGTGTCTAGGCGTCCACTTCGAGTTCCTCTTGAAGGTCCCCTTGAGCGCCTGAGCAAATAACCATTAACTATT